>NW_020956749.1:74443-86570 GCF_003031625.1 Empidonax traillii | reverse complement strand
TCCAAAGCCTCCTGCAGCTCTGGCAGCCTTGGGGCTGTGCCCACTGCCCTGGGGAGCCTGTTCAGTGCCCAACCAGCCTGTGGGGGAAGAACCTTTTGCTGAGATCCACCCTGAGCCTGCCCTGACACAGCTCCAGCCATTCCCTGGGGGCTGTCCCTGCTCCCCCCAGAGCAGAGCTCAGTCCTGCCCCTCCTCTGCCCCTGCCCAGGCAGTTCACATCCACGGCCGGACGCAGCTGCCAAAGAAAACTTCAGCCACTGTGCTGTGATGTGTCTGCAGCTTCTCAGGAAAACTTGTCCTTCAGGATTCCTGCTTTCCCACCTATCCTATCAGCCAAGGCTCACACAGTGTCACTTGCTGCCCACAGCCTCTCTCATCCATGTCTATCATTTGTGCAGGGCACAGAACAGGCAGCCAGTGAAAATTGGGAGCATTAGTGTTTGGGATGATTTCTTTGGAAATGCTTTGTCTATGGATTAGGGATTAAAATAAATTGATGAGACAATTACCCACTGCAATTAGGTGAGGACACTGGAACATATTTACCCACTGCCTGCTCTTGGGTAACTGGCCTGCAGAAGGACAAGGCTGCTTTAAAGTGGCTCCTGTATTTATCTCTTTAATCACTTTTTTAAGCATACATGGTTTACTGCTTTATTGATTGAAGAGAGCTTTGAATAATCAATATGACTTTAAACATTCTCTGGGAATGACAGAATTGCAATTAAGTAGAGTATGTGGAGAGAGCGTTAACCCATCTCATTAATTAATGAGGTCACTTTTTCAAGTGTTTCATAGGAGCCCTCGGGAAAAGAAGGTGGAAATTTATTGTAATCCCTGGATATATTTTTTCTCCTTCTTCTTGCAAAGTTATCTCAGACTCCCTGCCCTGTGCTGGTGACCTTGGTGTGTCCTTCTGCAGCCTCTCTATGCAACAGAGAACAGGATCAGAGGGATTTCAGCCTGTTCCAATGTCAGGGACTCTTCCTTTGTGCCAGCCAAATTCCTGGCCCTGGGTAATGCCCAGGGTCAGTGGAGCCAACCCCTTCTCCTCCCTGCTTGTCCTGGGGAGAGGCAGTGCCTGCTGACACGTCTGTGAGGTGTCTGTGAGCTCAGAAAGGCTGCAACATTTTGGGTTATACAAGTTTATTCACGTGCTTGTTTGGAAAAAAAAAAAAAAAAAAAGCGGATCCTAGTCAGCTCTGGCTCCCACAGACCAAGGCAGGTGTTTCATGGGGCAAAATGTGTTTGGGAACAGATTGGATTGTCCCGAGCTGGGCTGGTGGGCCGTGTGTGACCTGGCTGGGAGAGCAGGGCCATTTTTCACAGACTGCTCACAACAACCCCCCAGAGCAGCTCACTCCCCCCACAGAGGGAAACTCAGGAAGAAGAACCTGATGGCTCCTTGAGCCACCTGAGCAATTTAGGGAAAAGTGATTCATGCTTCTATTTGCAAATAAAATCATATTATGCCTTTGCTTGCACTTTGTAATCTGTGCATTGCTCAGGTAGGAAGAAAACTGCTGATATTCCCAGGAAGGTTTCCAGAGCAGAAGCATTTCACAGCCATTCTGTTCCTGCTTGTCCAAACATCCCTGTCACAGCCTCATTATTCATCCTTCCCTTCCACAAAACTTCGGTCCCCTCCTTCTAATAAGGAGCTAAAAAGCATTATTTTAGGCTTTCTCAGTGAATTGCTGGTGATTAAAGAGATCAGTTGGGAATAGTCTGTGATGTTGAGAAGCCTCTGTATGAAATATTGAGCAGTGCTTAAGAAAGTCAACTGTACTGAGGTATTTGTGTCGTGGAAATGGGGCTGGTCTGAGAATGACAATTAGGAGGAGACGGAGTCTGATGACTCATGAGGAGAAAATGGTTTCAGCTGGGCCAGGCTGAGATGGATAAAGTGTCTGGGTCAGGTTGGGCAATTGCCTTGATCTGCTTTGTGAGGGGGTGGCGTCGTGGAGGGAGTCCTGCACCTCGCTCTTAAAATGTGATAATATACTTTATTGATATAAAGCTGTGAGTTAACAAGGTTCAGTGGAAATGAAATGATAACTTAAGAAGATTCAATAATCAAAACTTGATTATTTACTGCATGGAGGAGGGGGCCAAGCAGAACTGCCACAGACAGGTCTTAAGCAAGGGCTCAGGAAGTGCCACTAGACATGTGATGGCAGTGAATGCTCAGATTTTATAAAGGAAACAGGCTTGTGATGGGAAATGGGGTTTGGATAGATTATTTTGAAAGTGTTGCTTCATGGTTTCTGGGGAAAAAAAAAAAAGGGGGGGGGGGGATGTTGCCCTGGCCAAAATGGAGGAGGTTTTATTAATTCTGATGCAAATTGGATGCCCTGCTGGCACTGCTGGGCCAAGAACATTGTGCCATATGAGCCCCAGAGGCCCAGCATGCTGGAGATCCACATTTCACCTGGAAAGGACCTTTGGGCACTTAGGGCAGGCTTTGGTCTGCACTCAGAGCCTGACATAATGGCAAGAAAAACGCTGTCCACGAGTGGTGTGATCTCCTGAGTCTGGTGTGACTTCAGCAGACGTGGAACCCTGAGAGTCCTGCCCTGCCTGGGGCCCTGCAGGAGGGTCCTGGGGATGTGGCACTTGCTGACATGGTTTAATGGGTTTGGTGGGATTCAAAGGTTGGACTTGATGCTCTTGGAAGGCTTTCCCAACCTTAGTGATTCTGTGATTCTCTGATTCTTGGGCTCGAGGGGCTTTTCTGGAGAGGACAAGCCCAGTGCTGGTGACCTGTTTGCTGCCAGGTACAGAAGTCCCAGCCCAGGCCCTACTTTGAGTGTTTCTGAGAGCAGCCAGAACCCAGTGGCATCTCCTGGCACCGAGCTTGTAGGGCACAGTTACGTCAGAACCCTGAAAACTGACTTTCCTTTGATATATTCCCTTCCCCAGACAGCAGGACTGACGTAACCAGCACAGTTCCTCCTGCTCTGGCAGGCTGATGCACCGAAAACAAGAGCTGCTACAGGGTGACACACTTTGAAATGGGAAGGGCCAGTGAGAATCTGAGCCACAAGAACAAGTAAATATTCTATTTATTGACATTCTCCCCTGGTGGCTTCTGATATTTTATTGACAGCCATCGGAGGATTCACTAAACCCAGCAGAGATTTCTGCATGTGGATTGTGCAGGCACACACTTCTTGCACTGGGGTGACAAGATGGGTGATAAATAGCATGGATTAAATACGTGGTGGCTGTGGAGAATCGATCCACCTCCTCTGGGAGATTGGCTGTGTCAAGGAAGGCAAAGGCAAGAGCAGGCAGGGCTGGGCCAAGTCTCCAGCCCTGCTGATCCATGGACAGGCCTGTCTGTGGCCAGGAGAGGGGCTGCCTGGCCCAAAGTGAGAGCTGGTGCTGCTGGAGGGTCCTGGCTGGGAATTCCCAAGGGGGAGCACAATGATCATCCTCTGCTGGCAAGTGCTGCTTAAAATCACGGGATAATTCATCTTAGGAGAGAGCACTGATGGCTGGTTGGTAATTCTCTGGCTCCCTAACTTCACCCTTTTCTGCTTTTCTAGAACATCACTTCCAACTCTCCCATTTTCCATGTATTTTGTCATCTTGGCTTTTCATTTCTCCCCGTTTATTCCCTATATTTCCAGCATGCATCAATGAGAACCACGTGGAAACCAAAAGCAGGTCAGTGGGACAAATTAATTCTCTGTGTCCTCTGTGCTGAGACTTTCTGACAAGTGGCTAATCATCTCTGATTCCTCTGCTACTCCTGGTAATAACATTTGCCACGATTAACTCATTTAGCTCATCTGTGGATTTAATATCTAATTCAACAGCACATCAGAAGAGAACAGGCAGAGGAAGCAATAACCCCTTTTTCATGTGCTGGCCCTTTTTGAAAGCAGTTCATAATGACCTTTTGGAATTAATCTATCAGTTGTGAGAATCTGTTAGACCTCAGTCATCAGGGTTTTGCCTCAGAGTCCTTGCTGATGAGTAACAGCAATTAGTGCTTCCAAGTAAAGGGCAGGGCCAAGGGAATGTCTGGCTGGGCTCAGGAAGCCTCTTCACCCTCGTTCACCACACGTGGGGCAGGATGAGACCTGTTATTGCCCATCACCACCAGGGACCTCCCACAGCCTCTCGTGTCTCCTCAGTCCACAGCCAACACCTTCCTATGTCCTGAGGAGAGTTGTGCTTTGGGCCCATCTTCGCTCCCGCTGGGCTGAGCTCTGCAATCTGCTGCAGCCACCTCAGGATGGGGGATAAAGCTGAGCCTCTCCCAGCTCCAAATGGCTCCATTGTATCTGCTTTACATAAGGAGCTATAAATACCCAGCCCTGCTCTCGGCTTGCTGGGTGCTGTTTTCCTCGTCTGCATTTTTAATTGTGGCAGCTGTGGCATTTTGAAATTCAGTGGGGAGATCTGTCTGCCTGGGATGTGCTGGGAGGTGTCTGAGTCCCTGCTGGCCAGGGGGACAGTCCCCAGCGTGGTCAGGTCGTGGCCACCGCCCTTTGGCTTCAAGAGGTTTGGAAAGACAGGAGGAATGGGATCACTGAGCTAATCAACTGTCCCTGTCCAGGCAGACCCCAGCTACGGCATCTTTACTTCCATCTGGACATGAGGACCAGCGTGAGGTGTCTTCCCCAGCTTGCTCCAGACTCGGGTGCTTTTCCATGCTGGTCTTCAGAGGGCTTTGATTCGCTGAGCAGGTTCAGTCAACAGCACTTGAGCCTCTTGTGTTTTGGTTTGGAGCTGGGGAATCCTGAGGAAGCCCAAACTCTGCAGAGAAGCTGTGATTGTAACAGGGACTGAGGAGAGGGGAACATCTCCCCTATCACGTTGCTGGGAATTCATGGATGGAGGCAGAGGGCAGAACGTGGGGTCAGGGTGGATTTGCAGCTCAGCTGAAGAGGAGAGGGGTTCTGGCCAGCAGGGACCCTCTGCCTTTGCAAACAGCCACACACATGGCCCTGCTTTTCTGGCTCTGCAGCCCCACACAGAGGCCCCTTTGGGACCAGCCAGGATGTTTCAGGTCAGATGTGGAAAGGATGGAAGGGAAGATACTCAGATGGCAGCAGCTACAGCTGTTGAGACTGCTCAGATCTGCATTTCCTCAAACCATCCCTAGACCCAGCAACCAAAGCAGGAGAGAGCAGCCCCAGGCACACAGAGCATTTCCTCCTGGATGCTGCCAGCTGGCCACTGCCCAACCCCTGCCCCTCTCTGCACAGACACCTGAGCCACAACAAACTGCTGCCCCCTGGGGCTCTGGGGGTCAGGAGGCAAAGGTAAATCAGTCCCCACTGGTCCCCTCCCCATCACTGTCCCAGGCAGCTGATGGGGGCACAGCCATCACAGGGAACAGCCCAGCCCCAGGCTCACATTCCCAGGACCTGCCTCCACTGATAACAACCACCTTTAGGTCAACCTGGACCAGGTGAAGCCACGGTCAAGACTGACCTGCAGGTTGTCCCTGGAAGTGTTCAAGGTTGGATGGGGCTCTGAGCAACCTGGTGCAGTGGAAGGTGCCCCTGCCCATGGCAGGGGTGGGATGAGATGAGCTTTAAGGTCCCTTCCCATCCAAACTGTTCTGTGATTCCATGATCCCTGAGCCATACAAGCTGTCCCTCCCAGCTGTCACTGACAGCATCCTTCTCACCAAACACCACCATGGACCTCTGGGAGGTGGTCTCACATTTACATGAACATTTGCATTGGTCAGCAGTAATGCAACAAATAATTCAGACTGGTCCCAAGGGCCCAGAGGTGAATCTTGTGCCTCCTTTCCCCTTCAGCAGAGTACAACAACCAAGCTTTCTTGCTTTTGAAAGGACCAGCTTCAGTCCCCCATCCCTGGAGGTCTGACATCACAACCTTCACCTCAGCCCCTGCCTCCATTTCCCTGTTGCAGCTTGGAGCTGTCCCAGCCAGAAGAGGAGCTGGGAATGGCTTTTGTAACTCCCTGCTCTGTGGGGAAGCGGGGGGAGAGGGTTGGGAGCTGGCAGGGGGCTTGGCTTATTTATTCTTTGGTCTGTTTTTAATCTGCAGAAAAGGAGGCTCAGGGTGACCTTATCCCTCTCTGCAACTCCCTGACAGGAGGGGGGAGCTGGGGGGGGGGGGGGGGGGGGGGGGGGGGGGGGGGGTCGGGCTGTGCTCGCAGGGAACAAGGACAGGAGGAGAGGGAATGGCTTCGAGTTCTGCCAGGGCAAGTTTAGATTGGATATCGGGAAAATTTCTCCCTGGAAAGGGTGGTCAGGGCTTGGCAGGGGCTGCCCAGGGAGGTTTGGAGTCCCCAGCCCTGGAGGTGTCCAAGGTGCTCTGGGCTGGGGGACAAGGTGGGGATGGGGCCCAGGTTGGAGTTGATGATATTGGAGGTCTTCTCCAAACTAAATGATGCTGTGTTTTGAGGATTCTGTGATCTGATATGGGCTTGTACAGGACCTCTGCATAAGGGGAAGGCTGGACTCTGCCCTGGCACTACCAAAGGATGCCCTGACCCTGGCTTTGCCCTGGGCCTCCACCCAGACCTGCTGAGCAGCTCTGGCTCAGCAAGGGTGGGCAGGAGCTGCCTCCAAGGGGAAAGGACCACCAGTGAGAGGCTCACATGCCTCTGTAAATCACAGCAGTGACAGGAACTTGTTTGAGAATGGTGTTAACACAGATATCTTGCATAATCAAGACATCAATCAAATTCTCGAAAATTAGGTGGAAACACCAGATAACGCATTAACTGGAAAATTTCCAACCAGTGTATCCTGTGGCCTTGGGAGGGGTGGGTTAATTAGCCCTCATTAAACAGGCCTGAAATCAATCTCAATATCTCTCTGTCATTTTGGTTTGGTGAAGGTGGTGGTGCCAGCTGATTGTTTTCCCAAATTTGCTGCTGCTGTCCCCAAGGTGGGTCTCAGGTGAGGCTGCCAGACATGATCTCCCCTGTGCCCCTAACTCCCCCAGGCACCTCTTCACCCTGCCAGGAGCTCTGCATCCTCTCCCTGAGGGAGAGGAAAGAGGGCTGAAGGTTCCATCCCCCTCATGGCATGAGCAGGCTTGGAGAAATGGAGCAAATTCCCCAATTTCCACGTGCCCATGAGTTGCCCACAGAGAACAACAAGGTCATCATCCACCCCTGTCCTGCAGATCCTGGTCCTGCCCTCAGTATTAGTCCCTTTAAATCACAGCCTTGCCCAGGCAGGGATTTAAGGGTCACCAAAAAAAGTCTTTTTGAAGATCCATCCTTGAACAAACACAGGCCAAAGGCAGCACCCCTGGACAGTCCTGGAGCTCTCAGTGCCCAGCCTGGCTCTGGCCCTGCCAGCAGAGCAGGGACTCTGTTAATCAGCACTCTGTTTTTAGCGATTACATTGTTTATTGCAATATGAAAACAGAATCATAATGATAATCACGAGAAGGAAATCAGCCTGGCCAGGACCAGGCTGTTCCTTTGGCTGTGTTGGGTTGGACAAAGATCACTTTGTGGAGCATTTTCCTTGGAATGGTTGTGCCTCGGCTGAACTCCCTTATTAAATGCTGGCTGCACTGCCCCTGCTGAGCCACTGCCTCAAGGTCAGCACATAGAGAGAGAAGTAATGCAGGGCCTGAGGTCACCCCAGAATAAACACACCTTTCCCTTGCTATAAATCTCTTTTATTCCATGTGCTCGGAATGCAGCCGCTCCCCTTCGGCTCCAATTTGCAATTTATATGCCAGTGTTTTCACTGCTGGGAGAATCAATACACCTGGACAAGGCTTGAAATCAGCAGCACCCAGTCCTGACCAAAGCAGGAGGCTGGAATTTATCTGGAAGGTGAACTCCAAAGCTTTAGCTGCAAATTAAATTATGGGGAAGAGCTGGGGGGCAGGGTGGGGGGACACAGCCCCAGGCCACACTCTGGGACAGGGAGACATGCCAGGTCCAGCAGGGTCCTGACTCCCATCCCATCCCATCCCATCCCATCCCATCCCATCCCATCCCATCCCATCCCATCCCATCCCATCCCATCCCATCCCATCCCATCCCATCCCAGTTGCGTTTCTTGTGGGTCCACAACCCAATTTCCCCCAGGGCTCAACCCTTCCCCGATCACCCTGAGGCTGCAGCACCTTGGCTTCAAGTCTTTCTGAGTTACCAAATCAGAAAAATTATCAGGAAAAACAAACAAACAAAAAAAGCCATCGGTGTTTTGGGGGACAAAAAAAAAAGGGGAAACATAAAGCTTTCCATGCCCCCTCAGGCTGCAGCCCTGTGCCCATGGCTGTGGCTTCCACGTGAGGCATCTCCAAGCTGCACTGCAATCCCCTCCCCCCGAGCAGAAGGCATTCCAAACAAACAAGCAGATCTTAGAAAACTCAAAGGTGGCTGATTATTTATAAGCGTTTCCAGCCCTGTCACCTCCGGTGGTTTTAATTGCAAGCTCTGAGATCGGGGAGGTTCTTTCAGCCCTGGGATCAGGCTTTTGTTTTGTTTGGAAGGAGTGGGGGTGGAAAATACTCTCTCTGGGTGATTTGACACCGGAACAGTCCCACAGAGTGTGCTAAAGAGGAGTTTCTTCCCATGTGTGGCTTTGTAAACTGTAGAATCCTCAGTTCTCCGCAGCTCCCAACAACCTTCTTTTATGATTAAAATATTCAGCCAATTATTTCAGGTTTTAGCAAGGACTTTTTTTCTAATTACAGATCTGCAATATGGAGTTTTCTAACCTGAGTGAATGCTTGGAGGACAGCAGGGGTGGGGAAGGATCACAGCATGTCATGATGGTCCAGCCCTTCACCCTGGCACATGAGTGTTTCCATTTCTTCTCCTCTCTCCCAACCTGGATCTTATTTTTTTTTTTTCAGTTGAAACCCACTGTGTCCTGCCCTTGATGCACTGGAACCCCTGCTCTGTCCCTCTTTGCAGCTCTCCCTGGGGACACACAGTTTTCTCTCAGTCTTCATGAATCCAGTTCATACATTTGTCTTCCACAGATCTGGTTTTCTTGCCTTCCCCTCCTGATTTGTCTTGGACTCTCCAGTTTCTCCTGAGCTTTCCTCTGTCACAATGTCCTGCTTCTCCAGTGGCTCTGTGCCAGGCTGAGGAGGGAGGCAGATCCCACAAACCCTACAGGTGGTGGTGTCGCTCTACACCCCCAGGAGATGCTCTTCTTCCTCCAGCAGCAGGACCTCAGTGCAGATCACAAACTCATGGGATGGTGTGGGTTGAAAGGGACCTTAAAGATCATCCAATTCCACCCAATTCACCAGCCCATGTTGATCCAACCCCCATCCAACCTGGCCTTGGACACTTCCAGAGATGGGGCAGCCACAGCTTCTCTGGGCAACCTGTGCCAGGGCCTGCCCACCCTCACAGGGAAGGATTTCTTCCATGTACCTCACCTAAACTTCCCCTCTTTCAGTTTGAACCCCATCTTAACGGTTCTGTGGTTCTGTGATCTCAGCTTGAGATCTCTATGACCTTCACGATCTCAGTCAGGTTTCTCAGGTGGGAACCACCTGCCTGGACCAACCTCAGCCGATGTCCAAACATAAGGACGTGTCTGTAGGTGACCTCCAGGTCCCTGTGTGGAGCCTCCAGCTTGGAAACACCCCCCAGATGGCCAAGCCCATGGCTGAGAACCACTTTTTTAGTTTTCAGCCACCCACAGCAGTGAGCACAATGGAATCACCTGTAGAGTTGGTGCTTCATCTGGAGGAAAAGCCCCCTGGGATTTAATTGTGTGCCAACCACTAAAGAAGGGCCATTAATTTTCCTCCAGCTCATAACATAAAGTTTCCAGCTATAAAAAAAGCTTTAATAAGATTACCCATAAACGTTATGTGTTTTTAGCAGTCCAGGAAATTACAATTCTCCTGTGCTTACAACAGAATAGGTGATCCCATCAAGAGGAAAAATGTCATGCCATGCAAAGGTTCCCAGCCAAAACCCATCATTAACTTATGATGTAATTTAATAGCATTATAGAATTATTAAGATTGGAAAAGACCTGCAAGACCATCAAGCCCAACTTCTGACCCAACACCATGATGGCCACCAAACCATATCTTAAATATCTGAAATGTCCACCTTTAGGCTTGTGAGGGGAGACCTCCCTGCAGTTCCAACTGCCTGGGCAGGGGCAGAGGAGGGGCAGGACTGAGCTCTGCTCTGGGGGGAGCAGGGACAGCCCCCAGGGAATGGCTGGAGCTGTGTCAGGGCAGGCTCAGGGTGGATCTCAGCAAAAGGTTCTTCCCCCACAGGCTGGTTGGGCACTGAACAGGCTCCCCAGGGCAGTGGGCACAGCCCCAAGGCTGCCAGAGCTGCAGGAGGCTTTGGATGATCCTCTGGGGCACAGGGGGTGACTCTTGGGGATGGGGCTGTGCAGGGCTGAGGGTTGGACTGGATGATCCTTGGGGGTCCCTTCCAGCTCAGCACATTCTGGGATTCTGTGCTGTAGCTGAAGGTGTTCTCTCCCCCAGTCCCGGTTTTCCCGGGAAGCTGTCCTGTGTCCCTCTGTCACTAGGTGGAGATCTTTAGTTGTCCACTGGCTCTGCTTTTCCATTCTCTCCAACCGGGAGCTGCCGAGAAACTCGGCTGATGAATTTTCAGCTGCGCTCTCAGATCTTTAATTTTCCTCTGGGATGTACAGCTCCTTCGGCCCAGAACATATAGGCTGACAGGAAATAGGTCTTTCTGCGGTTCCACTTTTAGAATCCCGTGTCTGATTTTTATTATTTATTGGCTGATGGGAACGAAAACACTTGAAAGAAGATTTGCCTGACAAACTAATGAAAAGTAAAAGAGAGCATAAACAAGGAGTGTGAACAGCTCTCTACTATAAGAGAGACCCTGATCTTGTCAGAACACCCTCCCATGGGGGTTCTCCAACACACCCTGACCTAAGCAGGGCTAAAACCCAACCCAGGCCCTCTTAAACTGAGCTGTTTCAGAGTTCCCTCTGAAGCTGAGGTGTTTCAGAGCTTTACCACATCACCATGAGCAGAAGTGGTACTAAAAAAGCTCTCTCTGAGCAGCCCTGAGCAAGAAAAAGAGTAGCAATGCTCGTGTTCCTTCGGAGGGAGCTGGGATTGGCAGGGCCAGCAGGATTAAGCGTCGCTCTGCTCCAAATTTCTAGCTGGAGGTAGCAGAGAAAAATGAGATCCCATGGGTAGAAGGTCAGTGTTTCTCCACGATAATTCGCTCCACTGCAGCCAGGAACTAATGAGGAGACCAGCTGAACCCTGAGTGTTGTCAGAAGATGAATATTAAACTGGCCAAACTTGCCTGCACGCTGCCTTGAAACTGAAAATAACATTTCCTGTAAAGCAAAACATTAAGTGATAAAAAGCTCAAAAAGATGGGGCAAGCACATAGGGCAGATTTCTGGATTTTTGTTTAGGGATTCCCATGAACATTTGGATGAATATTCAATAAAAAGGAATGTTTTAATTTTTTTTTTTTTTTTTTTTTTTTTTTTTTTTTTTTTTTTTTTTTTTTTTTTTTTTTTTTTTTTTTTTTTTTTTTTTTTTTTTTTTTTTTTTTTTTTTGCCACACGGGAGCATTGAAATGTTTCAAGATCTTCCCTGGAAGGCAGAGATATTAATATTTTGTCAAAAGTGTTTTAGAAAAATATAATTCAGAGGCAAATCTGTTCAACTTGTTGGTGGAAGTGTTCCAAGCCCCCCCCTTTTTTTTTTTTCAAAGAAAAACTGAAAAGTGGCTTGTGTGGGGGGATTTTTCAGGATGCTGGGATGAGCTGGTGGGTCTCCCGTTGTCCTGGCAGCTGGAGGAGAGGGACTGGGATGCAGAAATGCTGCCAGACAGGGATGCAGAGATAAAGAGTGAAGGGAAGAAAGGCTACAGAGCTGAGAGGAAATGGGATGAGGGAGCTGGGCTCGAGGGGCAGGAGCTTGGGCTGGGCACAGCTCTGAGCTGTGATGAGGCTGCCTGGTGGATCTCAGGGTGCAAACCTTGCTTTGCAATCTTCTCAGCACAGGAGAAAGGCTGTACTTTTACAAGAAAACAACATTTGCTGGGAATATTTTTTTTTTTTTTTACTGGAGGCTATAAAAAAAAGCTCTTCTCTTCTCTTCTCTTCTCTTCTCTTCTCTTCTCTTCTCTTCTCTTCTCTTCTCTTCTCTTCTCTTCTCTTCTCTTCTCTTC
>NW_020956749.1:56519-73367 GCF_003031625.1 Empidonax traillii | reverse complement strand
CCTTTCTTCTCCCCCTGCACTGTCTCTCCTGGAACCAGCAGCTCTGGCTGTGCTGAGATGCTCAGACAAGGCAAATGCATCTGTGCTCTCTGCAATCGTTTCTGTCAGAAAGACTGATGGACATGTGCAAATGAGGGAAGACTGAGAAATGACTTTGACTCTGTGCCACAGATCTCCCGGGGAGCTGAGCTGCAAAGTCTCCAGCCTCTGGAAATGCAGGGCAGACAACGGGAGGGAGAGGGATGGATTTGGGTGTTAAATTCTAAAGAGGAGAAAGATAGGGAAATGTAACACCTCAGAGTGGCAACAAACCCAAAAATTCTTCCTTTCCTTCCTGCAGTCAAATGCGGGGAAGAGGTTATTTCCCAGGAATTACCTTTCCATCAGACCCTGGAGTGTCTGGGGAGACACTCAGTTCCTTCCAAAGGGTCGTTCCATCGTGGATCCTCCTCAAAGCATCCTCTGTATGGCCACACTCGCTCCCTGGATGTGCTCGTCTTCCTGCGGTGACTGCAGGGGGAGCTTTGGCACCAAAATTACACTGGACAGCATGCAGACAGCGGAAAAGAACTCACTAATTCAGCTGGAAATACGTGAACCCAACCCCAAACGGGGGTTAAATCCAAGGGTACAGTCACTGGCCAGCCGTGCTCGGCTCTCAGAGTGGAGCTGCTGCCAAGGCAAAGCAGGTCCCATTTCTCAGTGTGCTCTGAAAATAAACCAGCAGTTGCCTCAGAACACCCCCAGTTAAGCTGAGCATTAAGTTTTCAAGCCTTGGGAAAGGGGGAGCAACAGTCCCTTTGTTATTCAGCTTCCAAGACCCCACAGGCAGAGAGGTGGTGTAGGAGAAACTTTTGTTGGGAGAGCCCCCCATTCCCAGGGGTTGTGATTCCCAGGCAGTGTCTGTCACTTTAACTGTAGTTTCTTGTGCTATCTTCAGGTATCCTCATTGATGAGAATCTGGACTGAAGCTCCAAGAACGAGCAGACCCAGGTTGTGTTTAAGATCCCAGCTGGTTTCCATCAGCAGGGAGCAGTTTATCCATTTTGGGTTGAAGACAGAGACACAGGAAAAGCAAGGAAAGCTGCAGAAATCGGTTGGGTTTCAGAACAAAGCTGGGCTTTAATGAAGAAACAAATTCAAAGCTGAAAACCACAAAGGGAGAGGAGTTCCTGTTACAAACTTTCACGATGAGGAGCCTCTGCACCCTTCAGACCACTTCTTCCTTGTGAGGAACATGAGATTGTTGGAAATAAGGCACCAGTTTTAGTGGGATTTTAAGCACTGGATGGAAGTTGTGCTCTCCTCAAACCCTTACTGGGGGCTCCTTTGGGAGCAGAACAGGCAGGAGGCTCAGCAGGAGAGGACCTGGAGGCACCCTGGGAACACACTCAGCGTGCTGGGAACACAGGACAGGAGCACATTGTGGTGGAGATGGTGGCCAAAAACACCTTGGGCTGTGGTGAAAAGGGGAGGGAATATTCTGCTTTATTGCTGATGTGTGAGAGCACATCTGGAAACTGTGTCCAGCTTGGAGTCCCCAGAGGAAGACAGGTATGGAAGAGTGGGAGGTGTTATCACTGTCTTCAACTCCAGTGGAATGACAGTCCCTGAATTCCCTTGGAGGTGCCTGGAGTTTGGCTAAAAGGCAGTAGAAAGTAGTTTCAATGCAGGAAACACTGATTAGAAATTAGGAAAAATATTTTAAGTCTGAGTGCTCAGACACTGGAACAGGAGCCCAGTGGGGCTGTGGGATCCTCGTTCTGAAGATCAGGGAATTGTTGAGTCACAGACACATGGAATGGCTTGGGCTGGGAGGGACCTTAAAGCCCATCCAGTTCCACCCCCTGCCATGGGCAAGGACACCTTCCACCAGCCCAGGTGGCTCCAAGCCTTGTCCAACCTGGCCTTGGACACTTCCAGGGATCCAGGGGCAGCCACAGCTTCTCTGGGAATTCCATCCCAGCCCCTCCCCACCCTCCCAGGGAAGAACTCCTTCACAATATCCCATCTCTCCCTGCCCTCTGGCAGTGGGAAACCATTCCCCCTTGTCCTGTCTCTACACACCCTGTTGTAAAGTCCCTCTCCAGCTCTCCTGGAGCCCCTTTGGGCACTGGAAGGTGCTCTAAGATATTCAAAGCTCAGCTGTACAGGAGCAAACTGCTCCAACTGACAAATCTGTTCAACCTCCAGAATCTCATGTTTTGATGATTCTCATCTTGCAAGCACCAAGCAGAGAACAAATGCTAGAAGGAACAAGAGAAGGGGTTTCTGTCTGGAGGTGGGAACAGGCTGTTTATCAGTCAGGTTGGGTCTCCTGCCCTTCAGGAGCTCCGCAAATATGCCATTCAGAGTAGATCTGTTCAGGGAAATCTGCAGAGAAGAAGAGGGGCCTGACACGCCAAGGTGAGGCTTGGGATGACTGATTGTCATGGATGGGCAGATGCAAACTGGGGCAGCAGTGCTTCTTCGAGGCAGTGCATTGTAACTGAAAATACTTTTGGATGAAAAAGAACTGTTAATCATACAGGAGAGTGAGACTAAATAAGAAACTGTACTTCTCTGGAAAGAAAACACCTTCAGAAGTCCCTGCTGAAAACTCTCACTGCTCTCTGAGTCTCACCTCCTGGAGATGCAGCAAATCCCAGAGTCCAACAAGTGGCATTTTTTCCTTGTTCTCAGCTGACTGCAGGGAGCTGGAAAAGGTTTTTGTGCTGCTCCCCCCAGCAGGGCAGGATGTGTGCTGGAAGGATGTAAAGCCCCCCATCCTGCTGCCCAGCATCCCACAGGGATAATGCTGAAGGAGCTGAACTAAATGCTAAACTGTCTCTCCCCAAGGCTTGGCCTTCCTTTTATCCTCAAGCCCAGCAGGCTGCACTCATGGAGTGGGCCAGGCCCTGATGTCCTACTTCAGCAGCTCTGGAAAAGGGCTGCAGGAATTCCTGGGGCTCTGTCCTTCACCCTCAAATCCCCCCTCTCCTCTCCTTGTGTCCCCAGTCCTGTTGGGGGCCACAGATTGGGATCTGTGCCCCATACTGGGCTCTCAGACCACTGTCTGTGCACACAGGGCTGTGCTGTCTGATAAAGGGCATTTCCATCTGGGCTGGACTGGGAGGCAGGTGGAGACTTGGGGTAGAACCTGCAGCAGTCACTCCTTGCAGGGTGGATGTTCAGACCCACAGTGTGATGCTCCAAGGAGGGGTACTCTGGGAAAACAAGTCCCTTGGGGATTTGTGTTCTTCAACATGCTCAGTAAAAGCAGTTCTTGAGGCGCCTGTGCAGCCACAAACTGTCCTGGGCAATCAATCCACTGTCATTCAGTCTGAACATGGAATGCTCCAGCCATGGAGCTGGGCCATCTGCACAGGACACTTCTCCACTCTGCTTCCATGGCTCTCCCAAGGGGTATTTCTCTGAGGCTGAACCAGGAATGTCTCTCCAGGGTGCTTTTCCCGAGCACACCCTCCCAGAGTCACAGCAGAGCAGCCCCTCAGCTCCCTGTGTCGATATTTGGGGTTTAAGGGCTTGCCCAGCCCAGGGCACAGAACAGAAGTTCTGAGGTCCCAGGAGCCAGAACTTCACTGACCTGGGGGTTTGTCCCTGCCAGGGGAGGTGGAGTTCATGTCCCTGAGCTCATTGACCTGAGGTCTCATCCCTCTTTGTGCCTGGGAGGTGGGGCTCTAACAAATATTCTGACATCAAGGGAAGAGGACCATGAAATTGTTGAGGGAACTGGAGCATCTTCCCTGTGGAGACAGGCTGGGACAGCTGGGAGGGTCCAGCCTGGGGAAGAGAAGGTGGTGTGGACACCTCACAGCACCTTCCAGTGTCTGAAGGGTCTACAGGGAAGTTGGAGAGGGCTGAGAAGGCTGAGAGATGTTCCTGCTGTTGCCTGAGGGAGGTTGTGGGACAGGTGGAGGCCCTTGGTGGAGGGTCATTCAAAAGGACACGAAACAACAGACACAACAAACAGGAATCTGAGCAAATGTAAGGGAGAATTAACATTTCACAAGGAGGGACAGCCAGCCTTGAGGTAAAGGCACAGAGAAAGGGGTTATCTCCATCCTTGGATGATGAAGATTGACTGCATGAGACTCTGAGCAACCTCCTCTGGCTTTGATGGTATCCCTTCCCTGAGCAGAGCTTGGACTGCAGACCTCTGACGTAAATTATTCCAGGAATCTGTGATTTTAAGACTGCCTGGGGAGAAGAATCATCCTGGAGACCTGATGCAGGCAGGGGTGAGTTGGCTCAGCCTGTAACTAGAGAGGAATTGCTTTCTTGGTGTACTACCCCAGCTGTACACTTTATCTGCCTCTTTGCTGCAGGAATGGAAAAATAACTGATTCCTTCATAGAGGAAATTCAATTAAGCAACAGATCCAGCTTTGTGAATATTTAAAGGGCTGGAGATGTGCTGTGAAGGGCATTGGTTGGGCAGCTGTGCAGAGAAAATCCCTTGGAAGTCTTTAATAAAACTTTATGAGCCAAAGAGCAACACAGAACTGAGGAGTGAGATCTGATTCCTCCAGGGAAGGGAGCAGAGCCTGTGACCCCCCTGGGGCTGAGCTGAGCTGGCCCACGTGCTCAGCAAGACTGTAGATGTCAGGGCAGGGGTTCAGCAGGAACATCTCCCTGCAGGTCAGCTCCTGCCTGTGCAGAGCAAAGCTCCCACAGCTCCTGCTGCTGCTCCCCGGCCTGGGTTTATGTATTTTCATGTTCTAACTGGTGTAACACCCCCTGGTGTGTAAGGTCAGGGGACAGGAGGGAGCCCAGGTTGGAGAGGGGTGGGATTTGAGCTCCTTGGCAGGTTCAGATTGGAGAGTGGTGGGATTTGAGCTCTTCACCAGGTCCTGATCAGCAGAGCCATAGAAAACACCTTGTCCAACTGCAACCTGATGGGGGCCTTTAGCCCCACACCCCTCCTCTGCTGACCAGGCTGCTCATAGACTGGTACAGCTTGTGCCCCAGCCAGGGGTCCCTGAGGTGGGATGCAGCACGAGGGCTCACCTGTCTCCTGTCTCACCTCTCCTTCACCCCTTCTTTGGAAGCTTCAGTTTAGGGTTTTTCCTGAGCTTCTCTATCCGTCTTACAAGCTCAGAGAGCAGGAACTGCCCAGCAAAGGAAGAAATGGCAGCTCTCCAAGGACAATGCAGCAGGATCTCCATGTGCTCCTGCCAGCTCCAGCTCCTCTGTCCTACCCACTCCACAACCCAGTGACCCAGGGAAAACTGGCCCTGACAGGCTGAGCCTTTGGGACACATCCAGAGCCTGGTGAGCTGAACTTCCAGAGCCCACACAAGGCTCAGACAGGAGGAATTCGAGAGCAGATAGTCCCTATTTTATAATTTTCTCTCACTGACACATCCAGAAGCAGCATCACCACGTCTGTGACCAGCCCAGGGTCACACCTGCCTCCAGTGACAATCACTGTGGTGGCACTGGTGGCACCACCACGAGCAGCAGTTGCTGCCCGGTGAGTTCCTGTGTGGACACACAACCCTTAGCACTAATCAGTCATAATTTAAATCTTATTCAGTAGCTTAAAAACTGTTTTTCAACAGAGCTCTGCTGCTTGGCAGAAAGCAGCTCACCCTGCACTTCCATGGGTTTCTCTCCAGGGATCTGGGATGCAGACACAAGAAGGCAGGAACAGGGTACCCAAATGACCTTCCCAGTGTCTCTGTTTGCTCTTCCTTTGTCATCTGTTCACAGCAGTTTTCAGTTGTGATGCGTTTCTGATTTCAGAGGAGACCTGGCACCAACCCATGGTTAATTCTTTAGGCACGTGGGGGTTTTTGGGTTTTGTGCTTCTCCAAGAGAAGAACCTGCCAAGCAGTGTTTGTGCTCAGAGTGTCCACACTGTCCATACCTGTACAAATGACAACACAGAGAACAGCAGTGACCAGCCAGCCCAGAGTCCTGTCCCTCCTCAGGGAGTGTCCAGGACATGAGGACAGGACCAGGTCACACTTTCCCAGAGCACTTTCCCCCATCCTGAGACAGAGTCCAGGATTTTTTCCAATCTGGACTCCTGGGACAGGGTCATTTCTTGCACAAATGAGCTCTGCTGTCAGTGCAGAAGGATCCATTGTGTTCCAAGGGCAGAGTTGTCTGTTAAAATCCTCACCCTACCAATCTGAGTGAGATTTAGAACTTGGTATGACACAGTTCAAATTACCTGTCATGTTCCTCCCCAGAAATGCCCTGGTGCATGAAGTTCTGCCTGAGCTGATCATCCAGACCCATCTCTAGATCTCTCTGTCGAAGTCCAACTTTTGAGTTTGGTCTAAAAGGTGCCGAATGACATCATTATTATGCATCTGCTCTTGAAATTAAAATCAGCTGCTCCAGTGCTTTGGAGAACTTTACTGCACTGGCCTTTGAAGAATCACCTCCAGGGCAAATCCTTCTCCAGCTGAAACCTAGGATTTAACACACAAAAGCTGCCCTTAGCTGGGGGAGGGAATGTCTAGGAAATGGACCTTGGAGCAATAAGTAAATGCAGCAATTTCTCCTGGTGTGCAGCTGCTGAAGCAGTGAAAGACAGAGAAATATGAAGGACAGGCTGCTGTAACATATGAGCTCTGTCAACAAAAGAAATGTCATGTCAGCCTTGGATGAACACACTCAAATCAACAGCAGACATTGGATTGACTCAGCTGGTGTCAGGGTGTCCTATTAGGAGATGGATGAGTTCAGAGGGAGAATTTCTCAATCCATTTAGATGAAGAATTCGCCTCTAAATTCAAAAGGAGGTTCTCAGCAGAATTGCTTTAAAATTTATAACCCAGCATCTGTATCTCCTTTGTTTCCCTGCTGAAGCAGGAGGAAGGAAGGTGAAATATTCCCAGAGTGTGTCTGGACCTCACACTATTGCTCAGACCCTCCACAAGCCTCCTGCTGCTGGGACCCATCATTCTTGTCTCCTTCCATCCCTGGCACTTTCTCTGCTTGAGCCAATATAATCCAGGGCTGGATCATAATTCCTGTTGTGGGTTTGGTCTCCAAACAACTCTTACCGTGGGATTTGGGAGCTGCAGGTGTCTTTTACCTTGGATGGTTTTCCTGCCCTGAAAACTGCAGGCTGGAGAAAATAATTTGCATTGGCCAGCTGGGAAGGAGGATGGGGAACTTCTACCTATCCCTGACCCCTTGGATTTTCCCATATTCTCCTTCTTTTCCAAGATCCCAGGCCACCACACTTGGATTTCCACTCTTGCACTGGTGACAGTAAACATCAGCTGAAGGAAACTGGCTGAGTTCACGTGGCTTTGAGACACCTGAACTGAGGCATCAGTGTCACTCCTTCACCTCATTTAATCCCCTTGGGAGCTGGGCTTGGAGCAATCCCAGAGATCCCTCTGGAATATGGTGTGCATGGTGAGGACAGCCCTGGAATCACTCAGAGCTGTGTGAGGGCTGAACCCTCCCTGAACCCTGGCACTTACAACACCTTCCACCCCAGCAGCAGAGGCACCAGTGTGACCACAGGGGTGATGGAGGTCACTGAGGGTTTCATTTGAACTGAGGAGACCTTTCCTTAGGTCACTGTGAGGCTTTAACCTTGAGGTGGCCTGGGCTATGAGCAGCATTCTCCTGCTGTTTTTTTCCATGGGATAACTCGTGCTTCCAGGGCCCAAGGGGAAGGTCCTTCATGTGCCAGATGAATTCAGCCCGAGAGGGGCGGGGAGGAGAGGACAGGCACACCTGGGCTTTTGACCTTGCCCAGTGAATGAATATTCCAAGTGCTTGTGAGAGGAACCACTCCAAAGGGCCAGCCCACCCTCTTGTCCCTCCCAGCTCCTTTTCCAGCAGGCAATCCTGGACCATTCATTCCCAGTCCCTTATTTACCAGCTGCAACCTCAGCACAGCCTGGCCTGGGCTCAGCAGGCCTTTGTCCTCTGGCCACAGCCAGTTCTCCTGACTTCACTTGTTCCTGAGCTGTCACATGGTGTGAATGAGCTGGACTTTCCTGGCCTTGGGAGAATCATGTAGTTTGGGTGTTTATCCAGCAAATGCTAGGCTCTGCCTCCTGCCATTCCTGCTGGCTTTCCTTCGAGCCCCTGGTGTCTGACCTTGCTGGGACAGAGCATGGGGACAGTAAGAAACTAGAGCTGATCAGTTCCAGAACAGAGGATGAGGGGTTATTACTGTACAGTTACTCCTTATGTTGGTGGAGAAGCACCAAGGGAGTGCCAGGAGACCCCTGTGCAGAAGGTTTGGTGTGGAAACTCGGCCCCTCTTCTGGCTTGTCCCATTTTTACCTTCCTTCCCTGAAGGAATGACTGTGCAGTGCAGGAAGGAAGCACAGACAGAGCTACACAAGTAAAAATAATAACCAAATAAACCCCTGGAAATGCTGGTGGCAGTTATTGTATGTTAGAGGTTCTGAACTGAAGAGAACTGTCCTGCTGAAACACCTGGGAAAATCAGTGGCTGGCACAACAGAGGGATACTAAAGCATAAATCTGGATGTATATAATGAAATAAATGTCTTCTGAATTTGGGAAGGAGCGGGGTGAATAGTACATGAGGATGATGAACCATTTTTCAGCACTTTGACAGGGAAGGATGATGATAAACCACATTTACCATCAGTGAACTTATTTATATCAGCAAGCCCAGAAAACCTGGGCTGGCGAGGCTGGAAAGGGTTGGTTCCCTTGGCCAGTGGGCCTGGAGATGCTGGGGTGGTCTGTGAAGGTCACAGCTGCAGGTGAGCCATGGAGATTCAGCCACTGTCAGAGAAACACTGTAAAAACTGAGATGAGATTCCAACAGGGAAAGAGTGGGAATATATTTAATATTAGTCAACAACCAGGGAGAAAGTAGGTCTCATCTGACTGACCTGATCTCTTTTTTTTTTTTTTTTTTTAAATGATATGCAAAATAGATTGATAATGATATCTAAGAGGTGTGGAAAGATATTTCGTAATCCTGGGATGGCAAACCAGCTCTGCAGAATGAACAAAGCCCAGGATGAGGAAATGAGGGAGCCAGAGGCTTCTGGAACAACAACAACACTGATTTTCCTTCAACAACCACAAAGCTGATTCTTTCAAAGCCCATTTACCTGCTTGGTATCACAGTTTGGAGTTACTTCTACCTCTTATTTCGACCTGGTTTGTAGCACAATCAAAAAATGTTTTGCATTTCCTTTGTAGTATTTGTCTCCTTCTCTGGAATTTGACTTCTCCTTTATCATGGTAATATTTTTCCTCAGCCCTGCTTTCTCTTCATCTCCCTGTTTCCATTCCTGCCTTTGGGAGGTTGTGTCCTTAGCTGTATAATTTCTGTTTGGAGAGACCCAGGGCAGGATTCATCTCAGAGATTTAGATGTCTGCAATGCAAATATTTACTTCTGAGCTCGTCCAGATTCCCTTTATAGCTGACAGAAGTGTTTGAATGTACACTCAGCTCATCCTTTGGTGGGTGTCTGTGCTGGGGCAGATGAATCATGTTCCAGAAGTGTCTCTTCCATCCCCTGGTTGTTGAGAGAGTCAAGGATGAGCTCAGATGTTTTCTGCAACGAGGTGACAGACAGGAAACGTTCCCAGCCCTGAAATGAAGATTCTGCTTCCCAAAACAACTACCAAATCAGCCACACAGGGGTTTGTTCTACCTTTCCAAGTGTCCTGCAGTAGAAATGGTTTTCTCATTGCCTGATCAGAGTTTTAGAGCTCTTTGGTCTGACTGGGCTTTCCCATCCCTGGTTCTTGCACTTGCAGGTGCAGTGGCAAATCCTGTGTCACTGGTCAGTGCTGAAACGGAAATTAAAGGCTGAACACCTGTTCAGTGGATGCAGTCACAGCTTGGAAAGTTTCTGAATATAAATTTGTTCCTCCCTTTCTCCTTTGTGATTTCTTTCTGCGTTGCTGTTTTCATTCCTTCAGGATTTTGTAAAATGACTGTGGGGGTTTTACAGCTATTTGTCCAACAGCTCGTGCTGTCTGTGTTGTTCTTTTAGAAAAAAATAAAAACATATATATATACAATCCTTTCTTCTCTAATTATTTGCTGCTGTCCTGTCCTTGGAATATCCTCTTTTGATTTTCCTCTGCACACTCCCTGTGTTTCGACAGCTCAGTCACCTGCAGCTTTGTTGTCTTTCTCTCCCAAAGTCCTTACGACAATCTCACACTGTCTTGCAAAAAAACCTGTGGTGGTTTTGTTAAATTTAAGTGAGGATCCAGTTTTCTAGGGTTGGATCCCCACTGTAATTCCTTCAAATTCAGAACTCCACCAAACTGAGACTCTGGAGCCTGCTCTTTCCAAGCTTTCCAGTTCCTCACTGACCCTTGTCTTTCCCTTTGCTGTTCTTCAGCTAAAATGGGTGGTTTGTTCATTTTCCAATACTCCAATAACCTTTGTGAAAAGACAAAGTACTCCTTGAATTTCTCCCAGTTATCAGCTGCTCCTGTACCCTGAGCTTCTCCCTGTGCTCTTCCCTCACCAGCCTTTCCCCTCCTGTGTTTATTTTGAGGAGGAATTTGTGAGGGAAGGAGAAATTCCTCCTGAATTGAAGATGCTCAGGATGTCTGAGCATCCCAGTTGCCTCTACACAGCAAAGATAAATCAAATCATTTCCAGTGAGAAGGACTGGGAGGTCTTTGATTCAAGAATAATAATTATTTCCCCCCCTTAATTCAGCTTTTAAAGTGTGTGAGTAAATACCATCTTCCACTGCATACTATTACCAAGAACAAAATACTCCCTTTCTGCAATTTTTTTAAGCAGTTACAGAGCTAAACACACATTTCCTAGGATTTTTATTTTGCAAATTTGATTCACACTCAATTATGCATCTTTATTGATGGTTTGTGTCAAGCTCACTTGAATACAAATTAAAAGTCAATCAAAATACATTAAACCAGCATTGTTAAATGGACTTTAAATTAACCATATGCAGGGAAAAATCTATCTAAACTTGGTCTGCACTTCAAATGGATTTATCAAGAGACTGTTATGGTTAGGAAAGAAGTGGAACCAGGCAGGTCCTGGTTGCCACGTTCTTCAAAACTTGAGAATTATTACCAGTTATCCTTGGGTCTCTGCACTTCTCTGCAGGGAAACCTGCTGGTTTTCTCAATAAACATCACTGGTTTGGGGCAATATTATGAAAATGTCATGTATGTGTGAGAGTCTCCCTCCTCCACCCACACTGGGACACCTTCCACCAGCCCAGGTTGCTCCAAGCCCTGTCCAACCTGGCCTTGGACACTTCCAGGGATCCAGGGGCAGCCACAGCTTCTCTGGGAATTCCATCCCAGCCCCTCCCCACCCTCACAGCCAAGAATTCCTGAGCTCTGCCAGCAGAGCATCCTTTGCTCAGCAATCCCAACGCCATCACCTCAACCCGCTCATGAAGGGCTGCAGATTCTGCCTTGAGAGGATTTATTTCTTGGGGACACCTTTCACTCTCCATTTTTCGTGTTCTTTGGGAACTGAAAGGAAGAGAATGTTTTGAAGGAAGATACCAAGTAATTCTCTTGGATGATTCTGGGGCTTAATTAGATGTTAATGTTTTTTCCTCAGTGTAGCAACCTGTGTTCTCTATCAAATGAGAAGCCTCTTCAAAGAGGTTAATTTGGGAATATCTTGCAGTAAAGATGAATATTTGTATAATAAAATCAGTATATCTGTGTCCTGTGAGAGAAATACTTAAATATATGAGTTTATCAAGGTCACTTGATGCTGCAAGTGCTTGTTAAAAGAAGAAGTCATTTATGTGTAAACATTAGTTATATTAATTGGGAAATTACTGAGTTATCTGACAGCAATTTTCTTACCAAACTCAGAGAGAACAGAGAAACCTCTGAAAAGATAATTAAGACGAGACAATAATTTAAAATTTAGACTTTAAAAATAATTAATTGTGCTCAGAAAAATCGTTTTGAGAGCTGGTGAACTTTGCACACAACAGAAAGACCTGATTTAAGGCAGAACATCAACTGTCTGTTAAGATCTGGTAGGAGAGGAGGCAGGTCTCAGAAAACAGAATGAACATGGAAGAAGCTCCTTTCTAATGACACTTCAAGAATTTCCTGCAGAGGTTTCTTAGGGAACATGTCCAGAAATTGTGCTGAGGCAATGAAACAGTGACAGGAGTCATTTCCAACATCTGCCTTGGACCTGTGTCCTTGCACACACGTGAAGAAGGAGCCCAGACCTCTCAGGAGCTGCATGGGGCAAATTCCTGAGCATCCCTGTGCCTTTGGAATGGGCTGGGAGGAGGCAGGATGGAGGCACAGGGCAAATTTCACCTCCTGAACCTTCCAGCTTGGGGCCAGAGGGCACTGCCAGGGAGTTTGTGCTGGGCTGGTTTTATTGGTTTCACTGGGATGTCACAGTTCATGGTGTTCCAGCTCCTCTTCGGCACAAACTGCTTGGAAAAGGAGGGAGTTGGGCTTCCCTCTGGAGAAGGGGAGGCTGGAGGAGCCTCAGGGCAGTTCCACACTGCTCAGAGGGTGGGGATGGAGAGGCCAGAGCTGGGGGGCACAAGAGAGGGACAGGGTGTGGTGGGCACAGGCAATGTCTGCATCAGAGTGGCTGAGTTTGATGTCTCCTCATCTTTGGGAGTTTTCCAGATCCATGGCTGTCCTACCACCCTGCTCCCAGCATGCTGGACTGGAGGCCTCCAGCAGTCCCTGCACATCAGCATTCCATGTTTCTGTGATCTTTTCAAAGGCAGTGGAAGGCTCTGTGAACCCCTTCCACGCTGGCAAACTCTGCTCTCCACTCTCCTCCGCTCATCTTGCAAACCAGTGACTGGTCACAGAGATTTTGGTCAAATCTGGGGAGAGAGGGAAATATTTCTGCTTCTCTTCAACACAGAGAAGCACCATCTTTCCAGTCATCTTTCCAATCTTAGTGCTGAAACTAAGGACCAAAACTGGCAGTCCTGCCTTCCCTGGGAGACAAACCTCTGCTGGCAAAACAACTGGGATCCCTCTGTCCTGTCTTCTGAAGGATGCACCACAAACTGCCTTTTGCACAGCAAATTTCACAGCACAATCAACTCTGTTCTAATTATTTGCAGTTCAACAACTTTATGGCCATCACTTGATGAAATCACTGGAAAGGGGACCCAGGCCACACCTTTGCTCAAACGACCGTGCCCAGTGGGAAGTGGTGGGAAGCTCCCAGGCCTTGGAAAGGCGGTGGCTTTCCAAGGTGAGGTTTCCAAACAATGCCCAGGAAAGGGTGGCAACCTTGGCTTGGAGCTGCTGGTCTTGGGAGAGCCCTGGATGTGCCAGCAAGGATGGATCCCCTGGGTGAGGAGCACAGTGGTGTGGGCACGTTCTCTGACGAGGAGGCAGTTTGTGGTGGCTGATAAGAACTCCTTTACAAGAGAACCGAGTCTACTGTAACACTTTATTATGCCTAATGCAAGGGGAGGGTAAACAGGGCTGAGGAGAATTCAAATCAATGGCATTCTCCTCTCCCCAGCAGTATCAGCTCGTCAGTAATTACTTGTTTGTTGTCTTCATTGTGAATCCCAACAATTCCAAGGTTGTTAATGCTCCGAGAGAGAAAATGAAATTACATATTCAATTTATTCTGCACGGAAACAAATTACCCAGAAGAAAAGGGGATTTATTTGCATTCCTGCGGTGGAGTTGGTGACATCCTCTGGGATGGAGCTGCCTGCATTCCCTGGGGACTGGCATCCCCTACCAGCTTCACTGGTGCCCAGCTTGCCAGAGCTGTCTGGGATTGGGAGCCACGTCCTTTGCCCCTTTTCTGCAGAGAGAGAGGGGCTTTTTGGGGGTGCCTAAAACCACAGTGAAACCAGACTGTGCTGAAGTCACGGGGGGATACCCAAGGACATGGCCCAGAGCAGCCAAACCTGTGTCCCTCACACTGGGATCACGAAGCACTGGCTGTTTGTCCTCGTGTGGGGACCCAGGGAGGAGGGATATTGTTTCTGCAGGAAAGTATTTGATTTAGCTTAAGCTCTTTACTGCAGGAAATGGTTATTCTTGATCCAGTTAATTTCTACTATGCTTAAATTTATCTTTCTGCAAATCTGACTTAAATATTAATGATGCTTTGCATTCCTTTCATCTGATGATCTCAAATGTACCATTGGAAGAAATAGTGGTTGGGGGTGGAGGCTGCTCCTATCATCTTATATAGGTGCTAAAATGGAATAAATCACGAGATGCTTCCACCCAAAAACACCCTCCTGGTGCCAAGGTGCAGCCTCAATGAGCCCGTCTCATGGTCTGCTGAGCAGTGCAGGACAGGACATCTCAGCTGAGGAGGGCACAGAGCTTTAATAGCACCTCTGATAATTAAATCTGGATGTTCCTTGAGCTGAGATGTCATTGAGTGAGACATCCAGAGAAAAAGGGTCTGCTCCAGAGAGAAGGTCACTGGCTGGGTAACCAGGAGGTGGGAATTGGGCTGCAGGGAGACCCAGGGCAGCTTGGAACCTGCTTGGCAGGAAAAGTCAGTGCACAGAGCAGTGAGAGGGGCATTTATTCCTCTGGGAATAACCTGTCATACACATGGGGGAGGAGCTGGACACCTGTGGCAGAGGGATGGGGAGTGTTTTCACTAGGGAATGAGGAATGAATTCAACTCTTACACCTGCAGCTGGGATGGGAGGAGGTGACCAGGTGGAGCATTACAGAGATGTCATGTCCATGCTGGCAGAACAGGCTCTTGTTCTGGGCCAGGCCCCCCAGAGCTGGAGGGATCTGTGTCTGTGCAGGGGCAATGCTGGGTGGGAAGTGGGAACTGGAGGCTTTGGATCTCCCCAGATGCTGCAGGGACTTGCTCATGGCCTTGACTGCAGTGCTGTCGTGCTGACAGCCAGCTGTGCCAGCTGTGCCAGCCAAGCCACTTCCAGAGACAAAAGCTGGCAGTGATGTGTGCCCAATCCCTGCTAAATCCCACCCTGAGCCCCTTGGCAATGGTCTGGCTCCTGGATCTGCACCAACAGCCACGATTTGGGCCCTCTGGACCATTGTGCTGCTCTTGGCACCCCCTCAGGGGGTGATGACTTGTGGCAGGTGACAGTCCATCAACTCCCAGGGATCCACTGAGGGCCTGAGGTGCTCACAGGGATCCAGCCCAGGAATCAGCACAGCCCTGAGGCTCCAGGGGCTGTTCAAGCAGAGCAGCTGCAACACGCTGAGTTTGCTCCAGGCCCAGGGAAAATGATGAAGAGGGAAAGTTTGCCAGAAGGTTTGCAGAACTAAGCGGGGAAAATACATTTTAATGAAATGCAGATACGTTTTCCAGCATCTAGGAGGGAATTAAAAGCATAGATAAAGAAATGAAAACTGGGAGCAAGTGTTTAGCACCAGATTGGGAGCTCTGCTTAAAGGGACAGACCCAACTGCTCCCCCTCTCACATCTCACAGGGTGTTGGAGAGCAGGAGCAAACGCTGCTGCTGGCTTTGCAGAGGGTTGTAGCTCTTGCCAGCACCACATTTCTGGGGACTCTTTCTATCCTGTTTGAGCATAGGTGACTCTAAAGTTTGACTTTAAAATCTGAGGGGAGAAAATTCCATTGACTCACAGAATGTGCTAAGTTGGAAGGGACCCCTCAAGATCACTGAGTCCAACTCCTGGCCCTGTGCAGGACACTCCAAGAATCACAAAAATCATCCATTTTGGAGAATGCATCAGGCAGAGGAAAAGCCAATGCATGTTCTCCCTCCCTGGGTTCACCCCTAGACCCTTCCAGCTCTGTTTGCTGCAGGTGTCACACGAGTCCTGCTCTGTGGTTTGGCTGTGACCTCGTAGGGCTTTGTGTGGATCCCACCCCCATGACATTCCCAGATCTTGGCAGGCTCTGAGGATGAATCCATTTCTCCTGTTCTCTCTTTTCTACCTATTTAACCTCTTTCTCTGCCCAACAACAGCCTGGCTCACTCACTGCCTGTGCCCCAGCTCAGCTCCAAGCAGTGAGGGCAGCAGGATGCTCCTGTTCCCCTGGATTGCTCCTGTTCCCCTGGATTGCTCCTGTTCCCATGGATTGCTCCTGTTCCCATGGATTGCTCCTGTCCCCATGGATTGCTCCCTGCTCCACAGGGGCAGGAGGCAAGGCCAGGGATGGAGGAGGGAGAAAGCCCCTCCTGCAGCCTGGCAGGGCCATGCTGTGAGCCAGAAGTGCTCATTTCTCTGCGTGGCTCCTGTGCAAATGTTTTGCCTCTCCTGCCCTGATTCAGCACTTCTGCAAACCCCATGAGGTGCCTGTTGGGAGCTTTAGGCCCAAATAACTTTGCAAGTGTTATTTTCCGGAGCAACATTATTCCTGCTTAAGACGACCCTGTGAGCATAAAAATCTCTCATAATGATTTCCCCGTCAGCTGTTTCTTTTCAAGACCTTTTTCTCCTTCCTAGAAATGCATGACACACTATGGAAATTATGTAAAAGCTCCTGCTCTCCGTGGCTATGAATAGTGTTTTCTATTCTGTATTGGTTTATATTTGGGTTTGATAATCACACTCATATTTTAAGTTTAACCAAGGCACAATTTCTCTAACAAGGGCAGTAAACAAAGGAAGGAGTTTTTAAGCTGAGCAAAAGAGTGCAGGAGTGTATCCTTCACTTCCTTAATGCTTCCTTGCTTCAAATTATTCCCTTCAGACAACGGATACAAATGATTTGTAGGAGTTATCCACCCCCAAAACATAATAACACAGCAGGGCTGTGCCGCTCGCAGCTCCAGCTCCGCGCTTTTGTGTGCAGCCCGTGCCCATTTGTTCTTTATTAAAAAGAAAATTAGCATGAAACCAGCTCTGAGCTTAATAGGCTGCAAAGCTGCCACGCAAATGCTTTTGTTAAACCAACACAAAGCTCGGCTGTAATTCTGCTTCCCCAAATGG
>NW_020956749.1:53949-56498 GCF_003031625.1 Empidonax traillii | reverse complement strand
GCTGTGCCGCTCGCAGCTCCAGCTCCGCGCTTTTGTGTGCAGCCCGTGCCCATTTGTTCTTTATTAAAAAGAAAATTAGCATGAAACCAGCTCTGAGCTTAATAGGCTGCAAAGCTGCCACGCAAATGCTTTTGTTAAACCAACACAAAGCTCGGCTGTAATTCTGCTTCCCCAAATGGCAGAGGCACGCGGTGTAAATTTAACTGCTGCCCGTGACCAGGGAGAAAACAAGGTGAGTGTGCTGGAGGAGCGTTGCTAGTGCTGAGCACGTCGTGGATTCCTGAGCCGATGGGAGCAGGAAGAGGGGGAGGGATGGAAAACAGCCTGACGTCTTCTCTGTGGGGACCAGGGACAGGACCCTGGACAGGAGGAGGCTCAGGGGGGACCTTCTCACTCTCTGCAACCCCCTGACAGGAGGGGGAGCCGGGGGGGGTCGGGCTCTGCTCCCAGGAACCAGCAGCAGGACAAGAGGGCACAGCCTTGAGCTGCCCCAGGGCAGGTTTAGGTTGGACATTGGGAAGTTCTTGCCAGAGAGAGGGATCAGACACTGGAATGGGCTGCCCAGGGAGGCGGTGGAGTCCCCGTCCCTGGAGGGGTTTGAGCAGAGCCTGGATGTGGCATCAGTGCCATGGGCTGGGTGACAAGGTGGGGTTGGGTCATGGGTTGGACTGGATGATCTCAGAGGTCTTTTGCAACCTGGTTGATTCTGTGATTCTGTGACCTGAGGGAATGGCTGGAGCTGTGTCAGGGCAGGCTCAGGGTGGATCTCAGCAAAAGGTTCTTCCCCCACAGGCTGGTTGGGCACTGAACAGGCTCCCCAGGGCAGTGGGCACAGCCCCAAGGCTGCCAGAGCTGCAGGAGGCTTTGGATGATCCTCTGGGGCACAGGGGGTGACTCTTGGGGATGGGCCTGTGCAAGGCCAGGAGTTGGACTGGATGATCCTTGTGGATCCCTTCCAACTCAGCATATTCTTGGATTCTGGGATTCCAGAGCCTTTCTATTCGTGCTGTTGGGATTTATGTGGGCAGTGAGAATCTTGAGGCCCCTCAGAAGGGTTTTGCTATGTCTATCATAAAAACAACTATTCTCCAGCAAATCAGCCTCCAGCTTTAAGTCATCTGTAGATACCCCTGAGTCTGGGCTGGAGGTTCCTTGCTCTGTGTCACCAGGAAAGGAAAACCTTGAGTGGTCTTTGTGCAAAGGCAAAAACTGGCCAGGGAAAGCAGGGCAGCTACTCAGCTGCACCAAGGATCACAAATTTCTGGGGTTATTTCATATGGAAAATGGTTTGTGATGCTCCAGAAAGCCCGAGGGCTACACCCCCTTGCACGAGCTGCAAGTCTCAGGTTTGCCCAAACCACGGAGAGAATGTCATGGAATATCCTGAAATAGAAAGGGATCCACAAGGAACATCAAATCCAACTCCTGACCCTTCACAGAACAGCAACAAGAATACCCCCACGTGCCTGAGGATGGAAACAATATTCATTTTTTGAATCCCAAATAACTTTCCTCCACCCAAGGCTGTAAGGCAGAGAGTGAGTGTTTGTCCAAACAGTTTGGACATTTTTTTCTGGGAATTTGAGTTTAAGAAGAAACTGGTTTGTGAAAGAACAAGAGTTCAATAAAAAACTACTCTTTCTGTTTTACCATAAGGAAATTCAAAATCTGAAGAAGAACTCTGTGCTTTCTTGGCCAAAGTTTAAAGCCAAATGTGATTTTGTTGTGCTTTTTTTTCTGATGGTTTTGGTCAGAAAGTGACAAGTTTCCTTCTTCATTACCAGTAACATTTTCAGCTGGGGAGGACTCACTCATTTAAAAGACTTTTTGCAAGGATACATCTCTCAGGACCTAATGCTGCATATTAATGCTGACAGAAGGCAAAGCTTTTTGGAGCATTTGACTTGCCTGTCCTGCCTTATGCTTGGATTCTTGGCATGGGCAGCCAAACCCCTTCGTAAGTCAGAGCCCAGACAGGTTGCGTCCCTCCCTCTTGGCCTTGACACAAAATTGACAGAGAATCATCTCTGAAAACCCTCTTTGGAAAGTCTGATGAAGCGATTCCTTCTTTATTTTCCCTGGTATAAGAGCAACTCTTACCCTTGAGAGGAGACCTTGGAGGTCGAGTGTTGTCCTGATCTGCCTCCTGGACTCTGGATGTTGACCTGACCTCTGCCAAGTGCTGAGATCTGTCAAAGGGGTTGCAAATAGGTGATCTTTGAGGTGCCTTCCAACCGAAACCATTCTGGGATTCTCTGATCAGATGAACCAGTGTTGATTGTTGTGTTAATGACAGGAGTGTCCCCACCAAAGGCATCTGACGTTGAACACGTGTTTTTAGGGGCCTCACTGTGGGGTTCGCAGGGAGCTGGGTGTACTTTGATGGGCAGATTCATTAGGTGGGGAGAGCCAGGACATCCTGCAGGTCCCAGCTCTGCCCAGGACAGTCAGCAGGTAACAGAGGCAGCTGGTGCAACTGGTTCCAGCCCCTCCTCTGGGGAACATTCCTGAGGGAACCTTACCTCTGGGATGCAGCTGAGTTGCTGCAG
>NW_020956749.1:46410-53807 GCF_003031625.1 Empidonax traillii | reverse complement strand
GGGTGTACTTTGATGGGCAGATTCATTAGGTGGGGAGAGCCAGGACATCCTGCAGGTCCCAGCTCTGCCCAGGACAGTCAGCAGGTAACAGAGGCAGCTGGTGCAACTGGTTCCAGCCCCTCCTCTGGGGAACATTCCTGAGGGAACCTTACCTCTGGGATGCAGCTGAGTTGCTGCAGGCAGGGCAAGAGCACAGAGAGAGAGACAGATGGGTTTGGGGACAGCAGGTAATGAATGGGCTGTTTCATTTCCCTTTGGGGCTGAAGCTCTTGCAGTTGGTTCTGTGTGAATGCACAGGTGAAATCCCTCCTGCACAGCTCCAGCCTGGGGGCTGCCTTGGCAAGAAGGTTCCATCTGGGGCCATGGAGATGGTGAGCATTGAGGATATGTCCCAGGAAACCCGGGATAATTTATTGCTGCCTTTCCTCTGCTGGCTCCCAGCACTGCAGCCTTGGCTGAGATTGCTGAACCCTCAGCAGGAAAAGGTGTTTGCTTGAGTTCCAGCCACTTCTCACTCATCCAGCACGTCCCACAAAGCCTTTGAGGGCAGCCCATCCAACAGCAGAGAGCTGCTGACATTTCTAATGCACAGAAAGATCCCACCTACCCTCTTATTTTTTGCAGGTCTCAGGTGTGACCTGTGATTGTGGCTCTTCACAGAGGCTCAGCCTGGGCAAACGTTCAGCAGCCCTGTCTGGTTCTCATTATTTACAGACTGCAAGCCAAAGGGCACAAAATGTTCCTTATATTCCTTCCCAACAGTCAGGGGAGCTCCCAACTGCTCTCAGGGAGTGAAGAATGCGATCACCACACATATTTCCGCTCATTATTTCGGTGCTTTTTGTACTGCAGCAGATGGATCTTCATTAAGCTGAATAAGAGTTCTAAGGTGAAGCTGCTTTCATTGTTAAAACAGCTCTTCCAGTAACTTCAGCTGTTTTGTTGAGAGTTACAGGAAAATGACTGAGAAATACAATGATAACATAAGGATGCCTTTAACTAGATAATGGGAAAGTATTTCCTTCTCTTCAAAGGTCAGGCACAGTGAGGGGGAAATGGATCTCAAGTGGCTCTGGGTTGGGATGAGTATCTGAATATCAGGGATAAATCACAGACAGGTATCTCTAGAAATACCTAAAACCCTCCCCAGGAAATCAGGATAGAAACCCCCAGGATTCCAGTCTTTGCTGAGGGACCAGGACTGGCAGCCACGAGGGACAAGCAGTTTGGAGAGGGACTTCTTGGGAACTCAATTATGACCTGGAAAATGTCTGTAGAAGGTTGCAGGTTACCCTGGCTGGGCAGAGCTGCTCTCCACCACACACAGGGTTCCCTCAGTCACCTGGACTCTCCTTGGAAGTGGTTTGATGTCTCCTGAGTGAATGAGGCTGGGGCAGGAGCAGCCTGAGGTGCTGAAGGCTGAGGGTCCAAAAGCAGCTCAGTCTTGGGGCTGCCACCCCAGGACAGCTCTGGAGCCTCAAGCTCAGCCTTGATGGATCTTTCCTGTCCAGGCCAGCTGGTTTGGAAAGAAACCTTCCTTGGCACTTGGCAGGGGAGAGGGTCAGGCCAGGGGTTCCCTTGCCCACCTGAGGGCAGAGAGGAGGGGAACCCCAAGGTGACCCAGAGTGGACCCCATCCCTGGAAGTGTCCAAGGCCAGGTTGGACGGGGCTTGGAGCAACCTGGGCTGGTGGAAGGTGTCCCTGCCCATGGCAGGGGGTGGAACGAGATGATCTTTAAGGTCCCTTCCAACCCAAACCTTTCCATGATCCCATTTTATGGTTCTGTGACAGTGAAGTGACAGCAACAGCTCTCCTGGTCCCAGCACTGTGGGGGTCATTTCTCCTGGGAGTTTTCCCATGTTATCACCTCTGTCATTGGCAGGAGCACAGGTTGGGCTGGTTCAGCCCTGGCAGGTGCAGAGGACACCAATCCTGCTTCCCTGCTAATGCAAGGGAAGCCAGTAGGACAAGACAGAGAACTGTAGAATCATATAGTTTGGGATGGAAGGGGCCTTTAAAGGCCATCTCATCCCCTCCCCTGCCATGGGCAGGGACACCTTCCACTGGTCCAAGTTGCTTCAAGCCCCGTCCAACCTGGCCTTGGACACATCCAGGGATGGGGAAGCCCCTGTGCCAGGGCCTCCCCAGCCTCATCATAAAAAATTCTGCCTTATGTTGAGTTTAAATCTACCTGGTTTAGTCACAAACTCTCCCCCTGGCCTCCTCCAGGAGCACTGACTGGGGAAGGCACTGACTGGTTGCTGCCCCAGGAGCTGTGCTTGGAAACCCCCCTCGAGCTGTCCTGCCAGGCCAGGGGAGTTCTGTCCTTCAGCGAGGGGTGGCCTTGGCCATTCCCTGCAGGAACGTTCCTGCTGCCACACCAATTGCTGAGCAGCCCAGACATGTGGCTCCTGGGGTGTTTTCCATCCCCTCCCTGAGCTGCTCTGGGCTTTGTTTCTGTTCAGGATCCTTTGGCAGCCCTGGTTTTTTGGGCTCTGCACGTGTCACTCTTTATCAGCTGGAACTGCTCTGTGTTGAGACAGAGGCTGATAAATCCGGTAATCACAGGGGGCTCTATCTCTGAGGAAAGAGATTTGGGACGACTTTTTTTTTCATAATTTTTTTCTTTTTTCCCTCATTTTTCCTCATTTTTTTCTTTTTTTTTCTTTTCTTTCTTTTTTCTCTAAGTGTCACATCTTGTATTGTTTTAGCTTTCCCTTTTGCAGCTTTATTCCCCTCTCTGGAAACACCTGCTGAGGCAAAAGGGAGGGGGAATGAGGATGATTTGCAAGTCACACACAGCTCTGAGGACAGAGATTATGACAGTAAAGATCCCTCTCCGTAAAAACAGTGTCCTGGAGTTAGGAAATCCTCCCCTGGAAGGACATCCCTGAGGTTTGGACCTCACAGACACTTTATTTCATCAGCTGTTCCCCAGGAAAAGGTTTCCCACTGTTTTGTGGCGGTGAATGTTCTGTCCTGCTCTGGACACTTCCACAATTGCTCTTTCCTTGAGCGTGTTGGTCCCAGCTCCACCTGCAGCCAGGGACTGCTCCAAGCAGAGCCCAGCTGTGGCACAAACATCTTCAGACTCATTTCTGCCTTGCTGAGAGGCTGAGCCAGGAGCCTCCTGCCCAGGACCTCACAGTTGGGTTGATCTGCTCATCGCAGAGCCCATTTCCCCCTGGGAGCCATCGCCCCCAACAGCAGCGAGGTCATGGAGTGGGAATCAAGGAGAGCAGAACAGGGCAAAGGCCCCTTTTCTGCCCTTTCAGGTGCTTTTTCTGAAAGAATCTGATGCTTCTGAAAGCATTTTCTGATCCTACTTCTGCCTGCACTGGACCTGAAGAGTTCAGGTCGTATCCTTTATTCATCCCATCTGCTTTGTCTTATGTGATGTTCAGGCTGAAAGAGTTGGGGCTGTTCAGCCTGAACGGGAGAAAGCTGTGTGGAGACCTCACAACCCCTTCCAGGATCTGAAGGGGAAGCCAGAGAGGGACTGGTCATCAGAAACTGGAGTGGCAGGACAAGGGGAATGGGTTCACAAATTGAAAGAAGGCAGGGTTAGATGGGATATTGGGAAGAAATCCTTGATGTGAGGGTGGGCAGGCCCTGGCACAGGTTGCCCAGAGAAGCTGTGGCTGCCCCATCCCTGGAAGTGTCCAAGGCCAGGTTGGATGGGACTTGGAGCAACCTGGGCTGGTGGAAGGTGTCCCTGCCCATGGCAGGGAGTGGGACTGGATGGTCTTTAAGGCCCCTTCCACCCCAAACCATTCTATAATTCCATGATTGCCTCTGCCCTGGTTCCTCTGTCCCTCCCTTGCTGCCAGGTTTCTCTCAAGGCACTGTGGACAAACTTTCAGACCATGAAAAACAATCATTTGAAGTCACCTCTTTAGACAGGTCACTGTCCATTGTGAGCTGAGCTGACAAACCCCAGAGGTGACATCAACAGGAGGTGCTTCATGAGGAGCTCTTTGCAGTCAACAAGCTTGGCTGGTCTAAGGGGACTATTCTGAGGATCTTCTCACCTGTTTATTAACAGATATTTTTCAGCTATTCATTATTTTCATAATCCAAGAGAAGATTCTCCACCAAGAGTGATGAAAATTCCTAGGAGCAGGCAATTTTTATTCCTTTGGGCGCAGGGAGAAACTGAGCTGCTCGTGGAGCTCAGCAGCTTTCAGCATCTGTAGGAAACCTCTCATCTTTCCTTCAAATCCATCTTTCACTCCTCTCTGGAGCTGCAATGTCCTTGGCACTTCCACCCTGATGGGTGGCATGTGTGAGGACAATGGTGCCTCCATGATTTAGTTACCTCTTTAGGATTAGTTTTCCTTTTTATTTCTTGTCATCAGACTTTTATTTGCTCCTTTATGCCCACCTCAGTATGAAAGGAAAGCCTTTGAACAGGGTGCTGACTAAATACTTCTGGATCTTGTAGCTTTGCCTGCTTTGTTTTGATCCCATTGCATGAAAGGATCAAAAGGGAACAAGTTTTCTCCTGGAAGATGACAACAACAGTGCTGAAAGTGCAGGGAACATTACCTCAGAGGCACAACCTCGCTGGGGAAACTGTAAACATCCCTTTCAACTCCGAAAATAATCGAGGGGCTGCCACCCCCCTGTCTCCTTTGATCTCTGCCAGCAGTTTCCACTCCGTGTGATGGTGCCAGGGGGAATGGGACTTGTCAGAAGAGTGGAATAGGGAGCAGGGTGGGAGAGGATGAGCCAGTATATCCAGCTCTGGGCTGACCACACTGGACAGGACCCATCCCCACAGAGCAGGGATTCCCTGGAGCACAAACCTCAGCCCTGCAGCCCTGAATGCAGGATCTTCGCAGGGGGAACACATCCCAGGCAAAGGAAGGAGCAATAAAGACCATTGCCATGCCCTCAGCCCCTGTGCTGTCAGGGCTACCTGGGAGGCACAAGGACCAGTGAAAAATGCTGATTTGTTCAAGAAAAAAACAACAGCAGCAACAACAAGAAGAAAGTCAGAGCCAAGCTGCTCAGCTGGGTGCCCTGGGGCTGAAACAGGGCTGAGTGGTTCTTCATCAGGAACTGCAGGGACAGACAAGGCGGAGTGGTTTCAAAGTGAAAGAAGGGAAATTTAGGTCTGACATTAGGAAGGAATTCTTCCCTGTGAGGGTGGGCAGGCCCTGGCACAGGTTGCCCAGAGAAGCTGTGGCTGCCCCATCCCTGGAAATGTCCCAGGTCAGGTTGGACGGGGCTTGGAGCAACCTGGGCTGGTGGAAGGTGTCCCTGCCCATGGAATGAGATGAATTTTAAGGTCCTTTCCAACCCAAACCTTCTGTGACTCTATTCTATGATTCCCCTCATGAGGTGGGAGCAGGGGCAGCCTGGGCTGGGGTGACAGTGGCAGGGAATGGGATTCCAGTGTCCCAGGACAGCTGGAGAGTGACACAGGAAGGTGGTGCTGAGAGCAGCTTCATGTGGAGCAGAACAGGCAGTGAACTAATTTTCACAAGCCCACGAGCTGCTTTTGGTAAGCCCAGGGTGGATTCAGCAGCAATGCAAAGTGCTGTGTGTGATGATGGTGGGTATTAGAAGGTGCTGTTGGTGGTGATGATGGATATTAACAGGTGCAGAATTCCTCCTGCAGCACCCTGACAGCAAATGAAAACTGTCCCCAAGGGTGTTCAAGCTCCAGCTCCCCGGCAGGCCCTGGCTCTGCTCCCTTTTCCTGGCAAATCTCAGCAGCAGGAGGAGACAGTGGGAATCCAGCACTGCACCCTCACCTGGAGACAGACCCCTTTTTTTGTTGAAAAAGACCAACCCTCATCTCCACTGAGCAGGGTAAGCCCCGTGAACCTCCAGGTGAGACATCTGTGAGCTCATTAGCAAAGCCCTCAGGACTGGTTAATAAGTGCTGCCTGCTATTCCAGCATGGGAAATCAGGCTGCTTTGGTGGCAGAAACCTTTATTAAATCAAGGTGTGACCTTTGGGACACCTTGGCAGACAGAGGCTGCTCACACAGCACAGGGGGTGTCTGGTAATTGCTTCCCCCCGGGGGCCTCATACCCAGGGTTATCATTTCTCCCTCCACTTAACAGCAGTTAGAGAGGAGCTGAGCTGTGAACTTGTGGGCTGCTGCTTCTCACCTTGCCCTAAAGACAAGCAGGAGATGCCTTTGCTCCCTCTCTCCCTCTCTCAGATGTTTCTGTCCAAGCCAAGAGCTGGGTGGGCTCAGTGATCACAGGGATGCTCAGCTGGGAGGTCAGGGCAGGCAGCACCTCACAAGAGTCCATGGCCTGCAATAAACCCTCCTGGGATCCAGGGCACGACCCTTGGAATGAGCCTGAAGAGCTGAACTGCTGCTTGTGACAAGCTGGGAGAGTTGGGGGTGCTCACCTGGGGAAGAGGAGGCCCCCCTAAAGGGGCTCCAGGAGAGCTGGAGAGGGACTTTGCAAAAGGGTGTGTAGAGACAGGACAGGGGGAATGGTTTCCCACTGCCAGAGGGCAGGGAGAGATGGGATATTAAGATGGAATTCTTGGCTGTGAGGGTGGGGAGGGGCTGGGCTGGAATTTCCAGAGAAGCTGTGGCTGTCCCTGGATCCCTGGGAGTGTCCAAGACCAGTTGGATGGGGCTTGGAGCAACCTGGGCTGGTGGGAGGTGTCCCTGCCCATGGCAGGGGGTGGAAGGAGATGATCCCTCAGGTCCCTCCAACGCTGCCATTCCATGGCTGTGTTTTGCACACAGTCACACCTGTGGCAGGTGGGATTTTAAGGAGCAGCATTTAGGGCAGAGCAGTTGGATGTTGGGGGAGATGGGAGGGATTTTGCAGGGCAGAGCAGCGGGAGGGAAACACGTGACACTGTCCAGTGATGACCAGAGATGTTCCACCCATCTGGATCCAGCCACTCACTGCTTGTTTTAATCTTCCTGCTGGCTGGATGGAGAACAGAACCCCCTCAAATCCTGGCTCTCTGTCAACACTGCTGGGTGAGGGATGGTGTCACCTCCCCTCATTTCAGCCACTCACCACCAAATTTCCCCAGGCAGGTCACATGTGGCTGCTTTTTTTTTGTCACCCCCAGTTCATCAATAAAAGCTGCACCTTTGACTGCACAGACCCTGCTGTGTTTCCTCTTCCTTGTTGCTATTTGAGCCCATCACAGCTTTTTAGGACTCAGTTTTCCTCCAGCTTTCTTTTCCCCACTTCCTTTGCCAACAAAAGGCAGCAAAATCAACAAAAGGTTTGTCATTCTGCCCCAGAGATTAAAAAACGCTGGTCAAAAATTAATAATTTAGGAGGAAAACCAATCCAGGCAGTTTGTTTTGTTCTTTCACAATGTTCATATTCCTCAAATTACCTATTGGAGGATTGTTTTTTCCTAGAAAAGTTTGTTACCTCTTTAAGTACTACAAAAT
>NW_020956749.1:42454-44613 GCF_003031625.1 Empidonax traillii | reverse complement strand
TGGGGATGGGGCACAGGGGGGATCCATGGGCTGGGAGGGCTTTTCCAGCCTCAGTGTTGGATCAAGGGTTGGGCTTGATGATCTCAGAGGTCTTTTGCAACCTCATTGATTCTGTGATTTCTCTGGGTGCTTCCTGTACCAAGCTGATGAGTTTAAACCCAGCTCCTGCCACAGCTCCAACAGTCCTGAAGGAGAAATGTGGAACTCTAAACCAGATAAAACCAGACCTCTGCGGGTTACAAAATGCATTGAGGACACCAACTGCATTTCCTCTTCTTCTCTGGAAAAATGCCAAGCGAAGGAGCAGCTTTGCTGTCAGGACACGAATAAACCAGATGCTGTCAGGGGGACAGGTGGTGTCAGCTGCTGTGCCCTGGGAGGGTGGGCAGACCCTGGCACAGGTTGCCCAGAGAAGCTGTGGCTGCCCCTGGATCCCTGAAGGTGTCCAAGGCCAGGCTGGACGGGGCTTGGAGCAACCTGGGCTGGAGTTCTGTCTGGAACAGCAGCTGCTGCTCCGCTCTCCTCCTGCTTTACCAGGAGCTCCCTCTGCATAAATCCCTGCTGTACTCAGTGCTAAGTCTCCCCAGTTATCTGCAGCTCTATCAATCTCTCTCACAATGCGTTTACAGGCACTACAGAAAGTCCCATTTCTGGTTTCCAGCAGGTACCGACGCACGGAGGGCACATGTGGCAGGCGAGTGCTTCATAAATGCAGGGCACTTGTGAGTGTCTTGTGCCTCATTCCAAGGCTATTTACAACCTCATCTTCCAAAGAGGAATGTGGAAAAACTGCCATATAACACCTTTCCCAGGAGTGACCTCCATCATGCCAATGTTGTTTCAGTTGTTCCTCTCCCTGGTTATCACTTTCCCTTCAAGTTCATGGTCCCTTTTTTTTGCTCACAAATCTTTCTTTTTTCTCTCTTTTCCTCATGCTCAGCAGGTTTTTATTGCCAGCTGGGTGCTGAGGTTCTGGCTCTGCACAGGGGGTTTTGGGGGGCAGAGAAGCTGGGAGGGAGAAGTTCCAGGGGCTGGTTGGGAACTGCAGGAGGGAGGATGGAGCTGGGAATGCAGGAACTGAGAGCAGAGAGCACAGGGAAGGAGGGAGGGAGAGAAGAGAGGGAGACAGGGAAGGAGGAAAGGAGGGAGGGAGGAAATGAGAGACAGAACAAGGGAGGGAGGGATGCTGCTGGACTGCCTAACTCTAATCAGATCTCAGGAGGTTTCCTCTGGCCTGTGGAGCAAAGATTTGGAGATCTAGGAGACCCACTCAGCAGTGCTCTGTCTGAATCCCCCCCAGAGAGGCTCTGCCATCCCTGACTCCTGGTCCCTGCTGGCTGGCACATCTTCTGGGACATGCCACTGCTTCCTGGGCAGCCTCCCTTCTGTAGATTCCCTCCAGCAACATTAATTAACCCTCCTAAACTGTCTTACACAGTCTCCCCTTCATGCTCACAGTCCATCACACACCCTCCAGGTGCCAGGGCAGCCCCAGGATGATCCATCACACACTGAAGCCCTGAAATGGGAACGTCCTCCCAGTGCCCCCCATCTCTGGCAGGACCCTCCCTGCCTGGGGACAGCACACACCAGGGCTGGGAAGAACAGGGCAGGTGTCCTCCTGCTGTCTGGGGAGAGCAAGGCAGGGTCCTCATGGCTTGGGAACACTCCCAGAGTGAAGCAAACACTGCAGAGGGTGTTCATTCCCTGGTATTCCTACAGCACAGACCCCTCCCTAGTGCCTGCACAAGGACAGCAGGGCTCTGAGGGTTGATCCATCACTGCTGTCCCAAGGGCTGGATCCAGGCATCCGATTCCAGATGCCTGGATTATCCTGGCTCCCTGATGCTCCTGAGAAGCTGCTCCTTCACTTGGCATTTTTCCAGAGAAGAAGAGGAAATGCAGTTGGTGTCCTCAATGCAATTTGTAACCCACAGAGGTCTGGTTTTATCTGGTTTAGAGTTCCACATTTCTCCTGCAAGAATGTTGGAGGTGTGGCAGGAGCTGGGTTTAAACCCATCAGCTTGGTACAGGAAGCACCCAGAGGAATCACAGAATCAACCAGGTTGCAAAAGACCTCTGAGATCATTAATCTCAACCTTTAAACACTTTGTCACCCAGCCCATGGCACTGATGCCACATCCAGGCTCTGCTCAAAC
>NW_020956749.1:33526-41808 GCF_003031625.1 Empidonax traillii | reverse complement strand
CTCCCCCTCCTGTCAGGGGGTTGCAGAGAGTGAGAAGGTCCCCCCTGAGCCTCCTCCTGTCCAGGCTGAGCCCCCCCAGCTCCCTCAGCTGCTCCTCCCAGCACTTGTGCTCCAGAACCTTCTGCCACGCCTCATTTTGCTCCTCCAGAGCCCTATTTGATACAAAACACCCCCCCTTGATCCCCACCCCTGGTGAACAGGGAGAAATGAGATCTCCAACTCCGAGACAAGAGCAACTGCCCGACTGCAGCAGATCCCGCTCCTTTCGCGAGGGCTTCTCTCATCTTTCCTTTGAAATTAAAACAATGCTGAACCTTGATAATCTGTCACTGAGGCTTCTGAGGGAAAAGGCCGGGGAATGAATCGTTTGCTCCAGCGTGAAATGGAATAAATCTGAGTGGAATCACCGGGTGTTACTTTACAGAACGACAGCAAATGGACCGTGTGGTTTATTGTTAAACAAGAGCAGAGCTCTGGAAACGAGGTTAAAAGGGAGGCTGTCAAGGGTGCCTCGTGCAGCTGTTTCCCTGGCACGGCAGAAAAGTGTGTTAAAGAGGAATTAGGAGGGAGCATTTATCAATTCTGGACGGGAAATAAGCCTCTCGAAAGGAGTTGGAGGATCAGGTCAGAAAACAAACAAACAAACAAACAAACTAGACAATCAAAGAAATTCCAGCCTCTTGGAATAGTTGCAAAGCTTACAGTTTTTGGGCCCTCTCTCCATCCTTTCTGGCACTTCAAGGCCAAATTTTTCCAAATCGCTGGAGAGGCAGGAACACAGTGACAGGGACAGGAACTCGTGGGAGCTCCCTGGGTGGGGAGGAAGAGAAGCTCTCCCTGCTTTCTCCACAGCCTGTGCTGCCTCTTGGCTCTGTTCTCACTCCATAAAGCAGCTCAGAAGTTTCCAGGCTGTGCAGAATTTGGGAGATGAGCAGATTTAAAAGATCTTTCAGGAGTTTTCCAACAGTGTTTTACAGTTTTTCTTCCACCTGAGGAGGAACAATTTGATGCCAGCCCTGCCTGCCAGGGCAAAATTCTTTATCAGTAGATTCTACTTTTAAGTGTCCTCCTTTTCTCCTTTTTGTGGAACACAAACCCACAGATTTACAATATGAGCCCATTTAGAAGAGATCCCTTTTAAAACACAGGCAAAACAGTCAGGCACAGACCTTCCACCCTCTCAAATAACAAACTTTAGCCAGCGTACAAATTTAAGATACAAATAAAAGAATCAAATGTGCAAAAAAAAAAAAATAAATTAAAAGCAATGTTAGTTGTTATTATGGAAGTTTGATATAGTGCACTTAAAAAAGAAACCTCTGTGGGGGATTCCCACATTGCAAGTGCACCCAGTGAGATGCAAGATAAAAAGAGACAATTTCTGCAGCATTTCACAATAACAGTAGACACCAGAAGTTTTGTAACATATCCTAACTATAAATTATATGTCCTAAACCAGCCTACTCTTATCATCTGTGAGAAAATATGAAGTAACTGTGGTAGGGACAGCACATTTTGGGGTCCCAGGTGACACCCGTGGCAGGGCCTTTCCCTGCAGGCAGTGCCAAGGAGAAGCTGCAGCCACAGGAACAGGAGACCAGGGAGCCATGGGATGATAAATTCCATGGATACAGACAGAACTCTCTCCATGGGAAGTGCACAGGAGCACAAACAAGGAGAGGTTTGGTTTGGAGCCACATCTTGGTCACAGACAGCAGCCGCAGCCATTTCAGCCTCCACACAGTTCTTTCTGCACAGGAAGTTTCAAAGTTGGAGCAGGGGAAGAAACGGGCACTGAAGGTCCTGTGTGTCAGTGCTGGAATCCTGCAACTCAGCTTTAATTCCTGGAAAAATAATTAAGGGAAGTAGTACCTGGAAAATAAGTGGAGGTGAGTAAGAGTCTGCCTTGATCATCAGAAACAAAGCATAGAAAACCCATTTAATTTTCTTCAGAGGTAACTGAGCTTCTGGGCAGTGCAAAGGCAATACATTTTATCTGCCCTGTTACAGCAGCACTTTTAACTCTCTTGCTCATTAATTCCCCATAAACAAGCTAAAGAAATATGTGGGAGATGAATCCACCATCCCAGATTGAGAACTGGGCAGCAAACCAGGATTGGAGAGCAGCTACCAGGAACTTTTTCAGCCTGAGACAGCTGATCCACAGGCCCTTCCCTGGGCCCTGGGCCATTCAACATCCCTGTCCAAGAGCTGGACTAGAGAACACAAGATGCTCATGCCCCTTGTATTTGGTCAGGGACTGAAAAGGACTTTAAACGACCTTGAGACTGAGGAAAAAGACAAAAAAAACCCTCCAGTCCAGAGTTCAGTAAGGATGATGTAAAACCCCCTGTCAGGTGGATCCAGCTGAAGGGGGGAGAGGAGATCACACAAGGGTGGGACAAACCCCCCCCCTGAGGGGGCTGTCCTGGCTGTGTGCAAGCAGGGCTCAGACACCAGGACCCTCCAGCAGGAGGAGGTCCAGATGGGACACTGTGCCCAGTTTGGAGTTCTGGACAATTGGAGAAAGCCAGCGTTGCCCAGAGGTAACCTAAAATCTGATCTGATGAACTGGGGTTGTTCAGCTTTCATGGCATCATAGAATCGTTTGGGTTGGAAGGGACATCAAAATCATCCAGTGCCACCCCCTGCCATGGGCAGGGACACCTTCCACCAGCCCAGGTTGCTCCAAGCCTTGTCCAACTTGGTCTTAGACACTTCCAGGGATCCAGGGGCAGCCACAGCTTCTCTGGGCAACCTGTGCAACCCTCACAGCCAAAGATTCCTTCCCAATATCTACTCTAAACATATTTTCAGTTTAAAGCCATTCCTCCTGTCCTGTCACTCTCTGCCTGTATATAAAAAAATCCCTCTCTCTCCTTTTAATCCCTTCAGGCCCTGGAAGGGGCTCTCAGGTCTCCCCAGAGCCTTCTCTCCTGCAGGTGAACCCCCCCAGCTCCCAGCCTGTCTCCACACCAGAGGGGCTCCATGGCCCTTTGGGACAATCCTACATTCAGACTTGGGAAAAGCTGCTGTAAAGTTGGGCCCTGTGCCGTGTCCTTGGTGGCCAAGCACCTTCACCCAGTGGTATAATCACAACACCTGATAGGAAAGTCTTCAGGAAGGAGCTGGTCAAGAGGTAGAGCCACTTTTATCTTGGGGAAGGGATGGCACAGGGGGCTCTGAGGTCTATGGGATGCTGTGCAGCCACGTCTGTTCCCTCCTAGAAAAAGTCCTGGAGCTGACCCTGCATCTGCCCTGAGGTGGAGTGAAAAGAGCTGAAGAGCAACCCAGGACACAACCTTTCACTGCTCATTCCTGAGTCAACGAGCCACACAGTCTTTGTGAGTCCCCAGGGTTGTGCCAAGTCCCTCATTGTGCATTTACTGCAACCAAGAGAGCAAATGTTTCCTTCCCAACCAGGGCAAGCTCAGCTCATGCTCCATGTTAAGAGAGCATGGAGAGGTGACCTTGTCACTGATGGAGAGGTGACCCTGTCACTGATGGGCTCCTTTTGAAGGGCTGAGTCCCCAGGATCTCCCAGGCAAGTCTGGGCCAGCCCTCAAAGCTCAGCTGCACCTCTTAGAGGAGGGAATGGTGTATGTACCACTAAGGCTCCTGGTATTTTCTACTCTTGCAGGGACAAGCCAGGCTGGACACCTGCTGTGCAGAGTCATCCCCGAGTTATTTGCAATTACTTTGCCACGTTGGGCGCTGACCCAGAAAACCCAACAGCATTAACTTGCTGTGCAGTCAAAGCCTGGCCACACACTGCTCCGAATTCCCTGAAACCACGACTTTCCAGTCCCTGCCCACTGGTGCCTCCTGTGCCATTCACACTCTGAATGCTCACCCAGGTGTTGCCGATGGGTTTAGTTCAAATTTGTGTAAGTCTTGCTTCCCTGTCCTGCCTAATCCCCCTGCAACAGCCGAACGTGTTTCCTTCACGCCACATTTACTGTTCCAAGGGGCATCCCAGGTAATTCTGCGCTTTTACTCCTTGGATAGATGTGCAACCACTTTTGTCTTGCCCACACCATTGCCTCAGGTTAACTCTGTGCTTCAGGCAGTGGTGGAACTGTGAAAATTAAGGGGCCACAGGGGTGGTTGTACAGGTTGCTCTGAAATAAAGCTGGGAAATATCTGCAGGGAAAAAAATAACCATTTCCTTACCTCATTCCCTCCTGGCTACGAGCAAGCCTTGTGCTGAATCTTCCCGAAAAATTGCTCTGCTGGGCTTCAGCAAAAATACAACCAAAATATATTCTGGGCAGTGAAAAGCTCTGTGGAAATTGCTCTACATGTTGTGTGGCCTAGGAGCCAAATTTAGGAAGAGCTGCCCAGCTGCTCTGAAGTGGTGCCAACCCCTGGAGTAAAGCTCCACACTTGTGGCATCTTGGTGATTTCATGGCAAGGCTGGAAGTGATCAGGAGGGAAAAGGTTGTGCTCTTCCCCCTCTTCATCTGAGCTGGACAAAGCCATAATATCGAGGCAATGATCCATCAGAGTATCCAGGCAAAGGCAGGGATGGGAGAATGTAGAACCACCTGGTTCAAGGCCATCTAAGGAACATGAAGGTGCACAGTTCCAATGGGACCTGATATAAATACCTGCTCCAGAGGGCTCCTGGTTACTCTACAGCTTCCATAGATTTGCTCCGTAGCACACACAGTTTGCTCCAAGCCCATGTGATAGTTTGCCCTGTCTGGGACACTCCTTTGCTGCTGAGGAAACTCAAGGGTGTTTTAAGCTTCCAAAAAAGTGAACTGTGCACATAGAAAGAGGTGTTTGCTTTAATCCTGTGTGCTCTGACTGTGCTCCAACTCCTACCAGCCCAGGACCGGTTCTTCTGCATGACCCCTGAAAGCTCAAACTCATTAAAAGACCTCTCATAGAGACATGACTTAATCCTGACAAAACTCAGTGGGAAGAGTGAACCCAGTGTTTTAGGAGAAGGTCCTAAAGCATTTATTCCCTTGAACCATCCATGCCAATTTAGAAGCAGCAAACTTTGAGAACAGGAGACAATGATTATAATACCAGTGTGCTTGGGAAGTCAGAGCAGCCAGCACAGTCAGTGCTCAGCTGCCAGGCTTGGGAGAGGGAAACATGGGAATAATCAAGAGAACAAGCAGGAATAAAGCCAAATGTTCCTTTAAGACCACAGGAAAAGGACCAGGAATGTGCATTTTCACAGCTAGGACACATAAGATCCTTCCATTGTGGCACAAGTGTCACTGCTCACTCCAGGGTCTTGGTGGCTCCCTGAGCTTTGCATGATTCCAGAATGGAAAACCAGCATGTTCGGGGTGTATTTAAGGAGGGCAGAGTTGAGGGACCTACAGGACCAAGCTGTGTGACCTCCTGTGCAGGGAGAGCACAGGACTGTTCTGTACCTGTGTGTCCGTCCCACCTGCTGACCCCAGAACACGGCACGGCATCTGCACTGGGGGGCTGACAGGGCTTTCTCTCTGAACTCCCTCCCAGCAGGGACAGAGGTCAAGAGTGGGATAGAAAAGTGAAACAAGACTTGAGGGAGTGCAGGCTGAGCAGCTGGCCACCCCCAGGGCTGTCACTGTGTCAAGGGCAGGGCTTGACTGGCTCTGAGTCTTCCAACAGCAGCTGGACTTGGGGATCAGCAAAACACAGCTCAGCAAAACACAGCTCACATCCAGGACTCCAGATGGACTTGCTTCCTCTCTGGAAGTGACTCAGTGACAGTCCCCACTGCTCTGCAGGTAGGACTCAGCTAAACACCGGCATCTGCTGCCATTTGGGATGCCCTGGGATATCCTGCTGCTCTTCCAGCTGTCTTCCCAGAAAGGCACTCTCCTGAACATACTGGACCTGTCTGTCAGCCTTGGGCATATGTCTTGCTTACTCCAGGATTCCTGAAAAGGCACCAGACCCCTGTGGGAACTCAGAACCTCAGTGACTCAGTCACAGCACAGGAGAGTCAGTCCCAGCTCCAGTGGAGCAGATGTTTGGCTCTAAATCACAAATGTTTTTCATATATTTACTTGGCCTTTCTACACTGCAGGGTCTCACCAGCAGAGCTCCTCAGGGGTGTTGAGGACGCTCTTTTTTCATTGGACATACTGTCAGCAGCTTGAAGGCAGCTGAGTGCTGTGGAGTGGCAGCTGAAATCAGCTTCTGTGGCTCTCATGACCTTGGAGATGACATTTAACCTCTCTGTGCTCCTGACAAGGAGGATGGAGATGTAGAAATGCAAGACTTTCCTACTTCATGTGCTGCAAAGCAAAGTTCTTGGAGGAAAGGGTGAGCTGAGGGAACAATCCAGTTGGCAAAGGGGGGGTTCACTCTTGCTCTATGAAAGGGTTCATTCATGGATTGACCTCATCAGAATTAAAGGCCAAAAGTGCCTCACTGCAGCTGGAGCAGCTCTTCCACTCTAAGGAGAGCAAACACTGATCTCCTTTGAGCTCTATTTCCAGCATCAGTAGCTGATACACCTTGTGCTAACCAGAAAAAAGACATGAGCTTAGTCCAAAGCTGTACAAAAATGACAGCCAGAAACTCTCAGAGCTCTCATTTGGGAGCTAATTTACTTCCTGCTGATGCTGCAGCAAAACCCACCTCCCACAGGCAGAGGCATAAGTTCTGTCAGGCTGAGTGACCTCTCACGTTTCCGAGAAACATAAATATTACATAAAACATTCCTTGGAGCCCACAGTTCCTGAGACACACAGCAATCTGTGAATGAACGACGTGTGTGTGTGTGCACAGCTCACAGCCAGACATGCCCCCTGACTGCAGGCCCAGGGCAGTGGCTCAGGACGGGTCCTGGTGTGGCAGAAAAAGTGGGAAATTCAAACAGGGAAACTGCAGAATAGAACAAAACATTTTTGCTGAAGTTCCAGGTGGGGATAAATAACTTCCTGAGACTTTGAAGTGCACAGACGTGCAGTGACATTATTCACATTTCAGTGTCTTCCAGGAAATGCTTAGCATTTTATTAGTCTTCCTAAAAGGACACCTCACGCATTTACTATTGGAAGAGCTCTGAAGTTTTCCTGCTCCCAAAAGAACGAGCTATTGCTGTCACATTCACTTAAGCTGCCACTGTAGTTGCTGAAAGGTTTTAATGATGTGCCTCCAGTTCAGTAGAGGAGCCCAACTCTGGTTAAACACCCCTGGAACTGATCTACACACAGCGTTTTAGACACAGACAGGAGGATCATTCAATCACAGAATGGGTTGAAAAGGACCTTAAAGATCATCCAGTTCCACCCCCTGCCATGGGCAGGGACACCTTCCATGGAAACACCCAGGAAGATGGTGGGTTTTCCTTCCCGAGCTTTGAGCTTCTCTGGACTGGCTCTGATGAGCTCCAGTAAACAAAACCCGAGGGAGGTGAAGATTGAACATCTGAGATCTTAAATCTATGGTCCTTCAAAGACAGGTTGGAATAAGCAGAAGATACAGAGGAGAGTAATGAAGACATCACAGCCTGAGAGTTGGAGACTCTCTGTCTAAGGAAGAGTTATAGGAGAAGCAAAAAATGTGGACCAAATTAGCCAGTAAAAGATACAATACCAATTACTGAAGAGAATTGTGAAACTTAGAACCAGTGAACATTAATTTGTTTCTTTGCTAAACTGTATAAAGATGTGCAAAGTCTTGAAAGGACTCATATGTAGCTGGAATGATCTGCTCCCTATCTCTGCCCAGAATAAAGCAATGCCTGCCTCACTAACATTTAAAAGGTGGGGTTGGAAGGTTTAATTTCTTCCTGATGGTTTCTGTGGCACTCTGAGCAGAGCTGGGTCACTGCACAGGCTGTGCAGACCCTGTTGAACACAACCCATATCCACCCAGACTGGAGGCTCGGGCTGCTGAAACAGGATCCTGCCACGATCACTTCCTTTCCTCTACAAGGACCGTAAATACCCAGGGATTTCTCCTTGTCTGGTAAGTAATACCCCTCTAAACTGACCTTGACAGATCACACAGAGGCGGTGTAATGGAGCATCATAATCAGGGCAGTGTGTTGTGTGCGGTGGGAATTGAGAGCTTCATTAAACACGAGACAGGCACTCAATTAAAGCAGGGCAGACAGGCAGTGCAGTCAGGGGGGCAGTGTAACAGTGCCACAGGGCACTGGCTCTGGGCAGGTTGCTGAGGCCTGACTCAGGCTCCCAGACATGAGTTCAGAACAGGCTGAGCCACCCCAGAGCAGCTGCCCCTCCAGAGGAAAGCTGGAGAGTCACAGAATCCCAGAATGTGCTGAGCTGGAAGGGACCCCCAAGGATCATCCAGTC
>NW_020956749.1:30094-33091 GCF_003031625.1 Empidonax traillii | reverse complement strand
TAACAGTGCCACAGGGCACTGGCTCTGGGCAGGTTGCTGAGGCCTGACTCAGGCTCCCAGACATGAGTTCAGAACAGGCTGAGCCACCCCAGAGCAGCTGCCCCTCCAGAGGAAAGCTGGAGAGTCACAGAATCCCAGAATGTGCTGAGCTGGAAGGGACCCCCAAGGATCATCCAGTCCAACCCTCAGTCCTGCACAGCCCCATCCCCAAGAGTCACCCCCTGTGCCCCAGAGGATCATCCAAAGCCTCCTGCAGCTCTGGCAGCCTTGGGGCTGTGCCCACCGCCCTGGGGAGCCTGTTCAGTGCCCAACCAGCCTGTGGGGGAAGAACCTTTTGCTGAGATCCACCCTGAGCCTGCCCTGACACAGCTCCAGCCATTCCCTGGGGGCTGTCCCTGGTCTGGTTGGACTTGATGGTCTCAGAAGTCTTTTCTAGCCTTACCAATTGTGTGACTCCATCCTTGTGTGCCTTTTTCCTGCCCCTCCCAGCCCCTGCTGACATTGCTGACAGTGCAGATGCCCCTATCTGACCTCCCTCCTCGTGCTGAATCTCAGTGGCCACGAGGAGCTGAGATCCTGCCCTCTGTCTGCTGGCTCAGTTTGCATCATCCCACCCCACCGTCGTATTCGGGAGGTTGATCCTGATATTCGTGGCCTGTGCCTGCAGCTCTCTCCTCTCCCCCTGCTCTTTCCCAGGACTGGAGAACCCAGCACACCTGTCGGCAGCAAATTTTATTCAGGACTAACCCTTGTTATCCATTTGCAATGCTAATTTGGCAGGAATTGTGTGCGCTGCTAATGGGCACTTAATGGGCTGTCCAAGCTCGGGTCCCTCTCAAGGCTGAAGTCTGCAGCGACAACAGAAGCTGAAGCAGTTCACGAGGTCACTGAAACAGTGGCACTTTGCCAAATGACACTTTCTCCTCACTGAGAAACTGGGACAAGTGTGGGCAAGTGAATCTTTAAAAACCACCTGGCTCGATTGGTCAGTCTTCGCTCTGAAGACAAATGTGCCCTGCTTTGATTTTATTCCTTTTGTGCCCTGGGTGGGTTTTGTGACTGATCCTGCATAACTTGAGAATCGCAGGTATTTTGGATGAGTTAAAGGAGCAGCCACAACCCCTTGGTCCGTCCCAATAATTATCAGTTTACTCTGCCAGTGAGTCATCAAGTCGTGTGGAAGAGGCATGAAAAAAAAGTCCCTTTTGAAAAAGAAAGAGGGGAAAAAAAGGAAGAGGGAAGACAGTGCCTGTCTCCCAGCTGCAAACTTTACTGCTCCTTGCTGTCACATGCCTGCTTAAGGAGTTATTAATCCCATTAAATACCGAATAAAGACAGGATCTGCCAAAGGATATGAGCTGCTAATAAACTGTAATAACTAATTACAGTCACCCCCTTATTTTCATTTCATTTTAAATTGCCTTGGCTCCTTAATTGTGCACAGCACCCTGTGCAGAGCTCAGGTAGCACCGACCCCCCTGGCGCTGGGATTGCTCCCCGTTCTAATTGCCTGGAGAGGCTTCACTAAATTAGCTGCAAAATGGGTGTTTAAAGCCCTTGAAAAGGGCAGCCATGGAAAAGGAGATTTGGAAGCGTGAAGGAGGCTGGGAAACAGCTTCGAGATGCAGGGGGAGCTGCTTGGTTTTAATGAAGTCAACAGATGGGCTCGAGGTGCTTCGGGTTTGTCCTGTCCAGGTGATGGACCTTCCTGGACCGACCTTGGGCTGGTTCTCCTCACTCTGAACACTCCTGATGACCTCTGGACCACTGGCTGAGCTTGCTGCTGCTGGGGGACCTGCTCTGCTCCCCTCGACTGGGTGCTGGGGGACTGTGTCCCCCTGTTCAGGGCACCTTCCTTACCTGCCCTGGTGCTGCTCGTGGCTCCCAGATTGGTGTACCTTGTGGGGCAGCCCCGATCTTGGTGCACTCTGGCACCTGCAGATAGTTCTGGACTCCAGGAAACTGCTGGAAAAGACTTGCCCTACTGCCTGACAGGGCAGCACCCCCCAAAATTCCTGACATGGCCCTTCTTTGTGGGCTGTGGCTGGTCATCTGAGTGTCCTGGCCTCGCTCGTGTGCCTGTGGGGCTGGTGCAGGCTTTCCAGTGAGGGTGAGAATGCTCAGAGAGCAATGATGGCACCAGGTTCCTCGGACAAACATGAACCAGCAGTTGCACTCACCATCATTCCCAGAACCTCTGCTAGGCAAGGAAAGCTGCTCTGCTGGAGCAGGAACTCCACTGTCTGAGCAGATCCTGGCACAGGGAGAAGGTCAGTGTGGGGTGGGAGGTCCTTTCCCTGAGCTTGTGCCCCTGGGGCAGCAGATGATCAACAGGTGGGACTCAGTGATCCTGATGGGTCCCTTCCAATTCAGCATATTTTCTGCTTCTCTAATACGATTTTCTGTGCTTCACAAGAGTGAAGGAGATGCTGCCAGTAAGAGTTTGGGGAACACCAGGATAAGGTGAAGGACTCAGACCACACCAGGCTCTCCAGGACTGACCAGAGCCTGAGCTGTGAATGAAGCAGCAGCCTGGGGACCAGCAAAGCCCACAGTGGCCTTTGCCCACTGATCCCAACTCTTCTGTATCCTGCATGACCACAGGGGCAGCAGCTCCAACAGCTTCTGCAGCCTTAGGAGAGCAGGGAGAAGTCTCATTATCTACTGGTAAGGGTGAGAAACTCCTGAGTCACAGGGATGAAGAGCTGGATGGGTATTTTCCTGTTATACAGGAGTGAAGAAGGAGGGCCCTGCAGTTCCAGCTTCCTGGGGAGGGGCAGGACTGAGCTCTGCTCTGGGGGGAGCAGGGACAGCCCCCAGGGAATGGCTGGAGCTGTGTCAGGGCAGGCTCAGGGTGGATCTCAGCAAAAGGTTCTTCCCCCACAGGCTGGTTGGGCACTGAACAGGCTCCCCAGGGCAGTGGGCACAGCCCCAAGGCTGCCAGAGCTGCAGGAGGCTTTGGATGATCCTCTGGGGCACAGGGGGTGACTCTTGGGG
>NW_020956749.1:17708-29395 GCF_003031625.1 Empidonax traillii | reverse complement strand
CTCAGCACATTCTGGGATTCTGTGACTCTGTGACCCTGGCAGGGAGGCAGCACACAAGAGCTCCGTGCCTGATCTTCCTGTGTTAAAGGACACCTTCCCACAGTGATGGGAAGGCTTGGCATGGTGTACAAAAGCTCCAGGTATGGCTGGTTCCAGGCACATCCTGCAGCTGAGCCATTCCTGCCTGGAATCAGGCTGAGCCCTGGGCTGGGAGCAGTGAGCAGACCTGAGGGGACCATCAGGCTGGCAGAGGAGCTGGGACAGCTTGGGCTGAGGCTCCAGGGAGCAGCAGCCTGGCTGTGGAGCTCCAGGAAGGGTGCCCAGAGCTGTGTGGGCACCAGCACACTCCTGCTTTCTGGTTACCTTCAAATCACCCTGAGCTCAGGGCAAAAAGTTACGGGAGAAATAAAGTGCAATTAGAAAGTGCAGATATAGGTGACCCAGTTCCAGTGTGTCAGCAGAGCCCTGGGAAGTCTCTCCCTCCATCAGGCACCATTCAAGCTGTCAGAACATCTGACCAACATCACCCTGGGGATCAGGCTTTCGTGCAGGAACTCTTCATCCTAAAATTTCCTCTGCACAGAAGAGACAGAGGCTTGGGAACGTGTGCCATCTTCATCCACACCCTGCCCTGCAGTTTCTGTTTGAGTTATAACCCTCCTGCTGCCCTGCTCCAGGGGCTGTGTTCATGATTTAGCCTGGAGCACTCTCTGAGGTGCCCAGGGCTGCTGAACATGGGATGGAAGATGGACAGGAATATGGAGCCATCCTTGGAATGGGGCACGAGGGGCATCTCCCGTGGTGTGGGTACCTCTGGTGCAGATAATTGCTGAGCACAGAGCTCTGAGTGTCCCAAAGGACATCAGCATTCCCAGGGTGTGACTGATTTGACATATAAAAGCAATCAATCAATCAATCAATAGCTATTGGTTTGCATGGCTGGTGGATTCCTGCCCACCCTGACAGGTGTCACCCCCATCACCACAGCCACGGCAGGTCTGGCAGGAATCAGCTCTAATCCAGCTTTTGAGGGACACTGTGACATTTCCCTTCCAGAACTGCTGTGCTTTCCCCCCCACTCCAACTGCTGTCACACAGCATCAGCTTCCTGCAAGTCCTAAACTGTGTGTTATGTCTAAAAGGGGAAATAGGAAAGAGCAGAAGCTCTGGCAAGATTCTTGTAAAATCTTAATAAGGCAGGCCAAGGAACATTTCTAGGAACGACTTGCTAACTGTGTAAGAGATCCTAACAAATCCTTTTGAAACACATCAGCAGCAGGAGCACTGCCAGACAATCTTCAAGGCCAGTAAATGAGTGAGGCATGAAAGGAGCAGCTCGAGGAAGATAAGGCTGGAGCAGAAGAGCTGAATGAATTCTTCATTTTGAGCTTTGCTGTGGAGGAGCTGAGGAGAATCCGAGCTGTGGAACTTCCCCTCGTGGGTTATGAACTGGAGGAGCTGTCTCAAATGAACAAAACGAGCTGTTTGGAATCCCCACGGGCTTTGGAAAGGATAAATATGATAAAAAGTAAAGGCATTGGCATAGCATTTATCAGGGGCAGTCTGACTTGCACATCCATTAGTGCTCTTTAAGGGAGAAGTGGAGCATATGCAGAAGGATGACACATGGATCATCCAGAATCTTTCACCAGCATCAAGTAGGTGCAGAACTAGGAAGATCCAGGGATGGATTTTCCCAGAAGGATGTTCCAAAATGCCTCATGATCTCCACAGGGGGAAGAGGAAGATAAAGGGAGCTCTTCCATCAGGAAAAAAAGTATCCTGGGAGATACAATACAAGTCCTCAAAACTGTGAGTGGAAAACAGATGAATAGAGCACTAAAAGTCTGTTTCTTATAACCCCAGACCAAGAAGGAATAATTTTTAACACACATCAGCAAGTGAGGGGGAAAAGAAAAAGGTATATTTTCCATTCAACTTATAATTAAACTGTGGAACTCTTTACTACAAGATATTTTGAGGACTCAAGTGGTGCATGAATTCATGAAGCAATTAAAAGCTTATGAAGTTCTGTTAAATAGTAATTTATATTCTCTTGCTCAGAAACTCCCTGAATCAGAGACTGAAAGCCAAGTGGAGGATTTAGGGAAAGCCTATAATAATGAAATGCTTTAATTATGAACCCTGACTCCTTCTAGACACGGGGACAAGGGGAGATGGGCCTTTCTTCAAAGCCAAGGCACATTTCTTTCCTCCTTGCGCTGCTCCTGAGTGATGAGCTGAGGGGTGTGAGCTGGGAGTGCAGGAACCACAGCCCTGCAAACCCGTCCTACGTCAAGAGCAGCTTGCGGAGATTTTTCTTAAAAGCAGGAAATTTAATCAGTTTATCGTAAAACTGCAGAAATAGCTCACTAGTGTGCAACAGGAACACACAGGACACTCAGCAGAGATGTGCCCAGCACATTCTGGATGTGGTTGGTGTCTCTGAGGAGTGATGGAGACTTGGTGGTTCTGTATTCCATCTGTCGGTCCCCGTTTTCTCCATGAGGTGGGAGATACAACCAATAAATACCCTGAATCAGTCATTTGGATTTCACAGCAATCCCTGCTGATCCAATATGAACAACTGGGACACTTTTTACGGGATGAGGCCTCTGCAGAAGCAATCACAGAATCATTAAGGTTGGAAAAGACCTCAGGGGTTGCCAAGTCCGGTCATCAACTCAACCCCACCACTAAACCATGGCCCCAGATGGACATGTATCACCCTGAAATACTGACACCCTTTGGCACCATAATAAGGAAATCCAAGGTTTTTCCTACACCTTCCTAGATTAGGGTAGGAAAACTCCAGTGATATTTGGATCAAGTGAAGTTCTGCACAAGAACTCAGATAATTGGAGAGGGACCCAGGTTATTTGCCTGGGAAAATCAGGAGTTTGGATTCATCTCTGAGTTCTTTTGCAGCTCTTTCTTTCTGAGGAAAGAAAATCATTATTCTGGTCGTGTGCATCAGTTTTACTATGACTGAAAGAACTCCAGTTCAAGGCTCCTTTTTCATCACCTCTACAGCATAATCCACTGACAGGTGTCTTTGGGAATAAACAGGGCAGTGATGAAAGCTGAAATTCAGCCTGACTAGAGCCTTCTGGAGGGGAGATGATGTGATACAACTGCTTAGATTCACTTTAACACCACAAGTGAAGAGGAACGCTCCACTGCAGAGGCTGCAGAACAATTCTGTGCTTCATCACTTCTCAGGTGAAGTGGTGAGGAAATTATTTTGTGCCTTCTCTTTCTTAGCCTCTATTTTTTTTTTTTTTTTTTTTTTTCTACAAGATCCCAAGCTTTCCACTGGATCAAGGATGTCCACCTCAAGTTATTTTTTCTGTAGTTGTCTGTTCCTGGCCCCATCTAATGAGCCCCGGCTCCTGTGTGGACACACAAGTCAATCTTTGTCCATCCTCTCTGAGTAACTCTGGTTTCAGCCCTGTCCACCACAGGCAGTCTGGGCAGCCCCAGCTTACTCAGATGTTCTGGCTGTGAAGCATTTCTGCATCTTCCACCTTCTCTGCTGCTCTCTGAACTGCTTCCAGTTCTGCCATAATGTTTGTGAGCTCCAGGATTGCCCGGTCTGACTTAAATCCAGGAGCTCCCTCCCAGGCCACAGTGCCCAGCTCAGACCTCACCATTTCACACAGAATGGAATGGTTTGGGTTGGAAAGGACCTTAAGGTTCATCCCATTCCATGCCCTGCCATGGGCAGGGACACCTTCCACCAGCCCAGGTTGCTCCAAGCCCCGTCCAACCTGGCCTTGGACACTTCCAGGGATGGGGCAGCCACAGCTTCTCTGGGCAACCTGTGCCAGGGCCTGCCCACCCTCACAGCCAAGAATTCCTTCCCAATATCCCATCCAACCCTGTCCTCTTTCATTTTAAAGCCATTATAAACATATGAAATTAGGATTCCTTTCCCTCTAGCAGGTGACTCTGCAATATTTGCACAGAATTTCAGGAGCCATTTTCATTGACCAGTTACAAATCTCTGCAATTCTCCCTATTTGGCCCTTATTCATTACCTTAGAAACCCCCATTATTTCCTAAAAAAATTTCTATCTGATCAGAAAATTCCACATATTATTCAACTGTTCTTCCAGGTTGTGTAAAACTGTATTTGTGAAATCGGGGATGGATGAGGGACCAAGCCCAGACTTCATAAAGTTTATGGAGATTTGGCACCTAAAGACAGGGCCACCAGGGAAAGAGAGGCATCATTTGTCACCCGTGTCCCATTGCCAGGAAACCCCAAGAAAGCCAAAAAAAAAAAAAACAAAACGGGGGGGGGGGGGCAGAATTCATGGCTGGTCTAAAAATGTGCAGATTTGGTGATCCCAGGGGCAAAGAGGATCCTTGGGAAGAGACAACAGGGTCCTTCTCCCCTTCCCACCCCTCCGGGCTCCATCTGTGCTGCTCTGACAGCCTTGCTTTGGCAGGATTTGGTAACTGTTATTTCACATTCAAAAACTCAATTTGCTGCATTTCATCTGTGTGTGAAAGTGGAACATTTCATTAAAATCAATCTCTGGTACAAAGGGTTTGACACAAACGATGGGTGGGATGTCACAAGAATCAACTGCTCTCCTTTGTTGGGGAGGATGGAACAGGGAATGGTGCCTTTGGTGTGTGACAGTGACAATTCCCAACCAGGATTATGAAAACCCCTCCAGAAACAAGTTGTCAGCGGAGGTTTCAGGGAGATGGGAAGCTCAAGAAGCGCAGCTTGATTGAAAGCTGGGAGTTTTTTCCCCAAGGGGGAATTTCTGAGACAAAATTGTCGATTGTTCTGCGTTTAAGTTTCCAGGCAACAGCTGGAAACCAAACCAGCATTTTCCTTTCGGAATAGGATGGTTTTGGCTCTGTTTCCAAAAGGGAAAAGTTCAGTTTTTTTTGCAGTGCCTCCTCCGTGTTTCCCTCTGTGAGAAACAACAGACAAACAGGGAGAGCAACTGAAGAAGTGACAACTCATGAACAGAAAGGTTCCCAAAAAACTCCTCAGCCCTTTTGTACTTTGGAGAACCTGTTGCTTCTGCTCTGCAAGGAGGACTTTCTTCACATTGTCGTGGTCACAGAAAGTAGAGGCAAGAGCTCTCATTTTCCAGCTGAAAAAACTGGACTTCTCCAGTTGAAGATTTGGAGGGGGGAAAAAAAAAAAAAAAAAGAAAATCCATGAAATATTTTGCTTGGCTTCTTCCCACCAGCATTTTCAAATTGAAATACATAGAATGGAAATTTTCATTAGTCACACTTCCTGCAGAAATTGTTTTCTAACGAATTCCCCCAAACCTGAACAACAACAACAATAAAGCCGCAGAAATCATTTCACACAAACAAAATCTTGTCTTTCACACAAATAAAATCTTGTCTCTGCAAAGAGAGGTTTGTTTGAGAACAAAACAAACCCCACATAATGAAACAAAACAGAGTGGTGAGAAGTTGCTGATGTGTCAGAGCCCGGGCTGGGTTTGGCTGGATCAGCTCAGTTTGGTGGGGATCAATTTGGTTGGATTTGGTCTGGAGATACTGCCGGGCTTGGAGCCTGAGGAAGGATGGAAGGAAATTAATAACCTGCCAACCAAGATGATCAGAGGGATGGAGCAGCTCTGCTGGCAGGAAAGGCTGAGAGAGGTGGGTTCAGGCCAGGATGGTTCAGCCTGGAGAAGAGAAGCTTTGGGGGGATGACCTGATTCCAGGACCTGAAGGAGCCACAGGAAAGATGGAGAGAGACTGTTTCCAAGGGCCTGGAGTGACAGGACACAGGGAATGGCTTCAAACTGCCAGAGGGCAGAGTTAGATGAGATATTGGGAAGGAATTCTTCCCTGTGAGGGTGGGCAGGCCCTGGCACAGGTTGCCCAGAGAAGCTGTGGCTGCCCCTGGATCCCTGGAAGTGTCCAAGGCCAGGTTGGACGGGGCTTGGAGCAACCTGGGCTGGTGGAAGGTGTCCCTGCCCATGGCAGGGGGTGGGGCTGGATGGTCTTTAAGATCCCTTTTAACCCAAACCAGTCTTTTATTCTCTAAAAGTGCTGTCACTTCTTCTGTCCAGCCCATTTCTTGTCCTGCCACCTCCAGTGTCCTGCAGGCTCATTTTGACACCTGCCCTCTCCAACCTCCAGCTCTTTACACCTCCATCTCCACTTCTCTCTCTCCGTGCCCCAGTTCCCCCCTGAGCGGCTCTGTCCCAGCTGCCCCATCTCACACACCCCACACCGGCTGCCCTGGGATGTCCTCTGTCCTCCCCTCCTCCTGCTCTCTGCCCTCCTGCCCTCTCTCCCACTCCTCACCTGCTCCCCAGGGACTGTTCAGCTATGAAAGGGCAGATTTTTCTCCCTCTGGTGTGTGTGTTTGTGTGTGTGGGGGAGCTCTCAGGCTCTGAGTCCTCTTTGCTGGTGCTGGCACGAGGCAGGACACGTGTGCCTGCCCTGCTGCCACGCCGTGGTTGCTGGACACATGTTGACCACAGCAGGACTCTTGAGCCAGCAGCTCCATTCTTGGGACATTTACCCTTTTTAAGTGCAGGCTTTGATGTCTGGCTCAGAGGGAGCTCTGATGTTTTCTGTTTGGATTAAACATTCAGCTCTAATAACTGCAGAAAGATTACCCACTCCAAGCTTGACAGCAGCACCCTGGGACTGTAATTATGATGTTCAGAAACAAAGCAGTGGCAGCACAAACTGCTGGGATCCTGGGCTTTGCTTTTCCCTTCCAGTGCTAACTGGGCCACACTGGGGAGGATCCTTCCCGTGCCAGGGCCCTCAGGAAGGCAAGACAGGGATGTTTCAGGTGTTGTGTATCCAGAGGTCAGTGCTGCCTTTTCCACATCGTGGATGCAGTTGTCCGACAGCAAATATTTCCAATGGATAGAGGAAATAAAAACAAACTGGAGCAGTTTCTTCACATCTTCAGAGGTCACCACGGTCCTGTTTATTTTTTAGGCCAGTCCTTCTTTCAGCAGTTCTGTGGGATTTAGTGGAGTTTTTTCCTCAGAAAGAGAACAGTCAGAGGTCAGCTTCCCCTAGGTAAGACCAGCAGGATTTGGGATCTGAGTTGCCTCCTGTGGATGTTGACCTTCATCATCACATCACTGGTGAGACTGGAGGGAGCCCTCAAGGCCATTCAGTCCAATCCTACCCTGCTCAAGCAGGGTCAGCACAGGTTGTCCAGACCTGTGTCCAAGGGGGTTTGGAATATTTCCACATGTGGAGACTCCACAGCCTCTCTGGGCAGGCTGTGCCAACATTCAATGAGAACTTTGTGTGTGTGTTCAGAGGGAGTTTGATGGGTTGAAATTTGTGCTCATTGTTGGTGAAGGCTCCTGACAAGATTCTGGCTCTTGCTTCATTCCCTCACATGGAACATTTGGAAGGACATCCCCGAGCCTTCTCTTCCCCAAGATGTCCAGCTCTCCAGCCTCTCCTCTTATCAAAGAAGCTCTAATTCATCATGACAGGTCACGTTCAAAACTAATCATTTCACCGAAGCAGCCAAGCTCCTTTTGAACTTAAACTAAAGAGGACAGAGGGAAGAAAACAACCCTTTGTGCTCAGGAAAGACCAGGTATCAGCTCACATTTTAGTCCTCATTCCTTGGTCAGTTCACTGGTGCAGGACATTATGCCATGATTTTCTCTCCAGGCTCTGACTGAGGATCTCCTTTTTTTGGGAACATAAAATTGGATGCTTCCCAGTCCTGTCCTTTCAACACCTTTGTCTATAAAGTCATTGGAGACTGAAGATCCTACTGATCTGCAAATAAGAGTTTGTTATTATTCCCCAAGCTCAGGAGCTTTAGTGAAACACAAATATTGTGGGGAATCAGGGATAAAAGCTGCATGTTCATCCAGTGGGAAAGAAATCCCTCTGTCCCCCAGCCTGCTCACTGGTGACCCCAGTTCTCTTCACCTGCCCACCTTCTGGAGCTGCTTAACCTTCCTGCAGCCCTCAGGTGCCCTTTCCCACAGCAGAGCTTTCCCATGGAATCACAGAATCCAACATGAAGTTGGAAAAGCCCTCTCAGCCCATGGATCCCCCCTGTGCCCCATCCCCACCCTGTCCCCCAGCCCAGAGCACTGAGTGCCACGGCCAGGTCTGCCTTGGGCACCTCCAAGGGCTGGGCACTCCAAATCTCCCTGGGCACCTCTCCCCTCCTCTCTACGGATCTGGAAAAATTCACCCACCAAGCGAATCACAAAGAAATGAAGTTGGAAGCCACAACTCCCTTTCCTGGGTGAGAGCTCCAAAAGAGGTTGCAGAGGGGAGCACTTTCCTTCAGGCCCATGAACTGCACTCCAGCAAGGGCCAAAGATCATAAGGACTTATTTCCAGAAAGAATGGAATGCCACAGTGGATTCAGTAGTGGGGAAGTCCCCTTTAGTCCCATTTTCCTTCACCCTCACAGTGCTAATGTCAGTGAGTGATATTTGCTTTTTAATTTGCAAATGTTGTTATTCTCCCCCCTCTACACTCACTGAAAGATGGAGTTTTTTGGTAAAATTAACCGAGAGAGATTTGCTTCTCGATTTGTGAGTGTTGTTACTCTCCCCTGCTCTGCAGTCACTGAAAGATGGGGGCTTTTGGTAGAGTTGCTTGTCCTCCTGTCAGTGCAAGCGGCACAAGAATTCCTGCTCTCGTCTCAGGTCCCTGGGTTTGCCCATGACATGGAAACAAATGTCTCAAATGCCACATAACAGACTGTATTTCAGAAGCTCTGATGCTGAGGCATCTTCCCAGCTGCTCCATTTCCCTCTCCCCCTTTAATCCATTCCCAGTCTTTCCCCAGCCCACATGGTTTTGACCCTTGATGGCCTCGTTCTCAGGAACAAGCTCAGCCCTCTGGATTGTGCTGCCAGACCAAATAAAGATGAACTTTGCCTTCAGAGAAAAGGCAGAACCTTTCATCCTCCTTTTTGTGTAGCTCCTTGGTGAATCTCATCGCACTGCCACAGATGGGGCTGAACAAACAGCGCAAACCAAAATCAAACCAGGAATAAAAAATACCTGGCCTAAAGTGCTGGCAAAGGGACAATTTCCTCGTTCCTTGTGATAGATGCTCTGATCCCGTGGTGGTTCCTGATGGCAGGATCATTTACACTGGGAAGTGTAAATGATCTGGCAGCACCAGCCCTCACCTCCCTCGCCAGGCTCTGCCCACATCCCTCACTGGTTCCAGGGGGATGGGATGTTGTGCCTCCCTGTCTCACCTGTGTCCCAGGGGCTTTGCTGGGGTCTTGGCCAGGTCCTGTCCCCGTGTGAGTCCTGTGACCTCCTCTCTGGGATTTTCAGCTCTGTGATGTTTTAAAACTGCCCTGAATTCTCACTGAAATAATCAAATAATCACAGAATCTTCTTGAGTTGGAGGGACCCACAAGGATCATCCAGTCCAACTCCTGGCCCTGCACAGACACCCCAACAATCCCATCCTGTCTCTGAGAGCCTTGTCCAAACATTGTGTCAGCCTTGGGGCCACTGCCCTGGGGACCCTGTTCACTGCTTGGATTGAATTACATGTGATGAGGGAACCCTTCAAAAAGAAGAAGTCATTTGAACTCCTGAGGGATGTGAATGCAAGGCTTTCATAGCCTCACAGTGAAAATTCACACTCACAAAAAGACAAAGAGACCAAATACATAGCAGTATACAAAGCTTTGTGTATGTTTATAAAATACTTACAAACACACGTATTTTTCAATATATGTTTACACTAACATCATAAATTTACAATAAATCCATTCATTTCAGCAGGAAATGGGCTCATGATATACAGGATTTGTAGGAAATAACATTGCTTTCTTTTTCCAGAGTAGAAGAACAAAATATGTGGATTTTATTGGTTTCAGCTTCCATTCTCTGTGAAGATCTCACCAGTGGTAATTTTTTCCCCTGGGCCTTGTCTAATAACACCCCCATGGCCTGGCTGCCTCTACCACCTGGCCCGGGGTGTGATCAGAGCAGCTCCACGGACACACATCCAGTGGAATTAATACTGTGGCACATCAAAGGGTCACGGCAAGCAGGGGGATGTTGGTCTTCTCTGTGACAGAGAGGACAAAGCCCTTTGTGGAGCCCCAGCATTGCACAGTGCTCAGGAAAAGAATTGCAGTTTATTCTGAGGTTCACCTGAGGCTGCTGAGACTCCCCCCAGGTGATGGATGTGAGGCAATTCTGGAGCCAGAGGTCCCTGTGTGTGTGAACAAGGACTCAGCTCTCAGAGGGGTCAGAGCATCGCTCCTGTTCCACACAAACCTCCTCCCTCCTGGCACGGAAAGCTCCAGCCCAGGGAAGTGGCTGGAATAGTTGGTGGCAGAAGCTCGTGAGAACCAGAGTAGGACAAGTCTGTGCCGGTGCAGCCTCACCAGCAACACAAGAGGAGAAGGATCTAAGGCTATTGGAGAGTGTCCAAAGGAGGGGTGAAGGGTCTGGAGGGGGGAAAACGAGGAGTGGCTGAGGGAGCTGCTGCTGTTCAGCTGGAGGAGGCTGAGGGCAGAGCTCAGTGGGGGCTGCAGCTCCTCCTGAGGGGCAACTCCGATCTCTGCTCTGGATGAGCAGGGAAAGGACTCAGGGAAGGGTTGGAGCTGTGTCAGGGCAGGCTCAGGTTGGATCTCAGCAAAAGGTTCTTCCCCCAGAGGGTGGGGACACACCACACCAGAGAGCAAGTCACCTTAGAGGGCAGGAGACTCATCCTTGGAGACCCTCACCCCTCTGGAGACCCTCACCCCGCTGCTGAAGGCACGGGGGGTTGGAGAAAAAGGAGGTCTGGTGGGAGTTTTTTAATTCTTAGACAGCAGGAGCAGGGAGGTGAACTCAGGGTGATTTCCAAGGTAATGAACTTGCTCAGTGGTATCAGATAAGGATCTGATGACATCGAGCTAAACAGCTTCCAGGACTGCAAGGAGCCTCACAAGCTCACTCCACTGAGAGTAATGAACTTGTGATAAAATGCTTTTACCTCGTGGCAGCAGGTACTAAACTTGTGGAGAGCAGAGTGATTCATAGCCCTGAGTGCACCTGAGGATGAGAACAGCCTTCAGTGCAACAGAGAAGTCAGTCTGTTAATTGTCATCCTTGGCAAAAGCGGTAAAAGGAAAATAACAGCCACCTCTTGAGCTGACAGTGTTGTGGGTCTTTTAACAGAGATGGAGATGAATAAGGCAAGGCTTTACTGGGCTGGGGTTTTGCATTTAGAAATAACAATCCTGAGCCATGGAAAATGGGTGAATATATCTCACACTGTGCAGGGAGCAGAGGGATGGGAGGTCAGCTTTGTGTCTGAAGAGCTGCAGCTGAGCTGCAAACTGAGCTCCAGGCTAAGCCAAGACACCAAACACCAGCAGGTTCTTCAGGGACAGCCTTGCCCTGGGGCTGGGGGCTCTAGCCCTGTGGGCACAGTGCCCTCATCAGTGCCCTCTTTACTGCCACCAGCCAGGAGAAGGGCAAGAGAGCAAACAGAGCTGAGACCAGCTTGCTGACAGGCCAGGGGACATCAGAGAATCCCAGAATGTGCTGAGCTGGAAGGGACCCCCAAGGATCATCCAGTCCAACCCTCAGCCCTGCACAGGCCCATCCCCAAGAGTCACCCCCTGTGCCCCAGAGGATCATCCAAAGCCTCCTGCAGCTCTGGCAGCCTTGGGGCTGTGCCCACTGCCCTGGGGAGCCTGTTCAGTGCCCAACCAGCC
>NW_020956749.1:15225-17295 GCF_003031625.1 Empidonax traillii | reverse complement strand
CCCAGAGGATCATCCAAAGCCTCCTGCAGCTCTGGCAGCCTTGGGGCTGTGCCCACTGCCCTGGGGAGCCTGTTCAGTGCCCAACCAGCCTGTGGGGGAAGAACCTTTTGCTGAGATCCACCCTGAGCCTGCCCTGACACAGCTCCAGCCATTCCCTCAGTTCCTAGAGATGAAGGCCGATTTCTGCCATGCGATTTGTACTCAGACATTTTTACTGTCTCCTTTTAATTTCTGACTCAGGTGCACTGTGGCTGCTGCCTGTGCCTTGGAGGTGATGTGAGAACCAGAATTACCAAGCTGGAATTTCCCTGGTACCTGCTGCTCCTGGCACGTGGCTGCTGGGGACATCCTCGCCACCCACAGAGCCAGTGGGAGGAACTGTAATTTCCCTGTGGGCTCAGCTTTGTGGAAAATCCACCCTCCCCTTCCCCACCTCTCTCCAAAACACGCTGTAGGCTGGGAAAATTATGAGGACAATCAAATGTGTTGCTCAATTATCCTGCATAGGAGCTGCTGTAATTCCAGCCCTCCCGTGTCCCACAGATCAGCACAGTGGGCATTGCACTTGCTGTGGAGAAAATTAGGGAATCACAGGAGGTGGAGGGACCAGCTTTTATTTAATCTAATGCTTGTTCTATCCCATTTTCTGCAGGCTCTTTGGATTTGCAGTGAGCAGGCGAGAGAGATCAGCTGGGCTTTTAAAGGCTTGCTGACACAACTCCTGATAAATAAAGATGAGCTTCTACAAGGAAATATTCCTGGGGAAACAAAGGAGGTGGTACCTTGGGATGGTTTGGGCAGGGACACAAGAGCAGGGAGAGGATGGCAGGGAAGAATTAACATGCAGAGCCTGAAATCAAGTATTTCCAACCATAACAAGCAACAGGAAGGATGTGCAGAGCTGTAGAAAATCAGTTAAAAATGCAGACACAGAAAGGACGTGAGCCCCTCACTCCAGGGGAAGGGTTTGATGTCTCTTGGGGGCACAAAGTTGTTTGGTAGCTTCTTCTGTCACCCAGGGGAGGGTCCTGCTTCTGAAGGATTCAGAATGCTCCAGCCACGAAGCCCATTTGATGGCAGAGATCCCCCCACAGTGAGGGGGCACTGCCAGGGGCTGGTCTCTTGGTTGGCTTGGTTGTGTCTCATCCCACGTGCTCTGGATGACCAGTGGGTGTTGTGGCATCCAGGGACTGAGGAGGGCAATTCCAAAGGGGCTTCTCCTCACTGGGCTCATTCCAGAGAACAACCAGTGGGTGTCTGAGGTGGGTCATGCAGATGATGGACGGCCCAGTTGTATCTGGGAACACGTTTTCTGAATATCAGGAGATCTCTTGGCATCAGGGGGAAGTTCTTCCCCTCAGGGCTCACCCTGTTCTTCTGTATCTGGGCCAAGTGGAAAAATACAGGTCAGGCTGAGGATCACCTCAGCTGCAGGAAAGCTAAGGAATCATAAAGTCTGATTTCCTGGCAACAGTCAGTCCTGGCTCTGCAGCAGGAGGTCAGTTTTGGGGAGTCCTCCCAGCCCTTGTGACTGTTCACCATTACTTGTAAGTCCTGTGTTTCTCCTTTAGCCTGTGTGTTTGATTAAAACTGAAAACTTCCTGCTTATCTGAAGTGTAAAGTTCTCTTTGAAGATCTCCAGGTCTCTGGTGAAGCAGGTGGGTCTCGTGGGGTGTCCTGAGGTGGAGGTCTGGCAGCACGAGTGGTCTGAAATCTGGCACAAAACGATGAGCTGGCTCTGTCCCCTCTGCTCAGACATTTGGACAGGGAAGGGTCTAGAGGATAGTCCCTCATTTTGAAGCCCCAGCACCCAAGAGAGACTGCTGATAAGTGCAGCTCATTGAACATCACCTCTGTTCCACCTCATTCACTGTGTCCAGTTCTGGCCCCTCAGCTCAGGAAGGACATGGAGGGGCTGGAGCAGGGACAGAGAAGGGCAACGAGGCTGGGGAAGGGTCTGGAGCACAAGTGCTGTGAGGAGCAGCTGAGGGAGCTGGGGGGGCTCAGCCTGGACAGGAGGAGGCTCAGGGGGGACCTTCTCACTCTCTGCAACCCCCTGACAGGAGGGGG
>NW_020956749.1:6878-14401 GCF_003031625.1 Empidonax traillii | reverse complement strand
CACAATCACAACTCTGCTTCTAAACATCCTTTAAGGGCCAAGGGAACAATTTCTGATTTATGAAATAATATCTTTTGCTTTCCTAAAGTAAATATTTGGTGTGTGCTAAGGTTAACTCTAATTCATATCTTGCTGCAGGGGAAGTTCTGTAATAATGTCATTGTGTTTGTGATAACAGACAATAGCTTTGTTATCAGCTCTGGGAATTCAAGTACCAACCAGTGTTGCAGCAGAGAATCCCAAAGGAGAAGGACAAGGGAACAAGGCTCCTGTTTATTACTGCTGGAACATTAGCAGCAGCTGGGTTAGGTCACCTAAAGACTTCTGTGCTGGATGTTTTCTATCTGGTCATAACTTTTCAAAGCTTTGCAATTTTCTGCCTGTCATCACTGTTTCTTTATGTGTGATCCTGGCTGATCCCACCCATTTTTTTTTTTTTCCTGTGAGAGAATATCTTAGGAGAAAACATCTCTCCTGCAGCCACTCTGGGACATGTTTGATCGACCTCCCTTGGTCAGCAGAGCAGTGCTGGGCCCACATCGATGGAAGGTGTCATTTACCTGCTCATGGAATCACACAATGACAGAATCCCTGAGGTTGGAAAAGCCCTCCCAGCCCACGGATCCCCCCTGTGCCCCATCCCCACCTTGTCTCCCAGCCCAGAGCACTGAGTGCCATGGCCAGGCCTGCCTTGGACACCTCCAGGGTTGGGGACCTGCACAGTGTGGCAAGCTCAGACTGATCTCTGCTGCTGCTCAGTCACTCCTCCTCCTCTTTATTTTTACGTGAAAATTCCTACATCTTTCCCTTCTTTGAAACATCTCTTCTTTTTGAGATCATTCATCAGGAAAAAAAGGAACAAATGGGTGAAGCAGGGTTTGATGTGAGGAAGCAGGAGGCCGGTTTGGTTACTCAACAAAGACAGATTCCTTCTGGCTTTGTCTGTGGTACAAAAACGTCCAGCTCTTTAACTGTCTTTCATCAGGTGACCTCAAAGCACTTCACAGCTTTACAGAGCCCCTGCCATGGCCCTTGTCAAGGGTAGAAGAATCCACCAAAGGCTAATTTTAAATGCATCATTTCTCTAACTTTCTGATGACAGTCCCAACCTTCATCTTATTTTTCGTGTCTCAGCTCAGCCCAGAGGAAGGTGCTTTGTCTCTGTGAGTAAGTGTGGGATTGCTCAGGCTGTTTTTGAGTTATGGGGATCTGAGAAAGCAGAAATTCTGTGTTTCAGTTTCTTGGAAGGCTCCTCTAAAGCATTTATGTTGTTGTTGTTGCTTATATGTCAGGAAAGTGCCTTGGAGCAGGGGCTTCCAACTTGTAGTCACTTATCTTCAGGAATAATTCACACATGGGATTGTTTTGCCTGTTGAAATGGATTGACTTTTTGCTGATTTTTTTTTTTTTTTTTTTTGCAAAAAGCTGGAAATGAAAACAGAGTCATTCTAGATGAACATTTGGGCAAACTGTTCATTGTGACTGAGATAATGAACATATGTTGTCCCTCTCTCTTAATTTGCATCACAGGAAAGCTCATGACTTGCTTAGTTATGCTCGGGACTAAAAGGCTGAGATTTGCCTCTTTCAGGAAAAGAAAAGTCACTCTTAGCATCACAGAATCCTTGGGGTTGGAAAACACCTCCGATGTCATCAGGTCCAACCCAGCACCCCCACCACTTAACCAGGTCCTCAAGTGGCACATTCACTTCCAGGGATGGTGACTCCACCACTTCCCTGTTCCAGTGCTTTAAGACCCTTTCCATGAAGACTTTTTTCCTAATATCTGATCTAAACCTCCCCTGACACAACTTGAGGCTCTGTGCAGTGAGTCCTACTCACTGCAGCTCCTTTCAGGGCAGGCTTTATGGTTTTGTTCATTCCAACAGGCAGTGATCTCTTTGGGAGATACAACACCAGAACTGCACTCTTTGCCAGACACCAGAGGCTATCAGTGTAGGGACAGGATGAGCATTAAGGGGTTCAAACTGAGAGGGGAAGTTTAGGTGAGATATAGGGAAGAAATCTTCCCTGTGAGGGTGGGCAGGCCCTGGCACAGGTTGCCCAGAGAAGCTGTGGCTGCCCCTGGATCCCTGGAAGTGTCCAAGGCCAGGTTGGACGGGGCTTGGAGCAACCTGGGCTGGTGGAAGGTGTCCCTGCCCATGGCAGGGGGTGGAAGGAGATGATCTTTAAGGTCCCTTCCCACCCAAACCAGTCTGTGATTCCACGATTGTGTGCTCACCAGTGTTCAAGCAGCACGGGAGGTTATGGGATGTATATTCAGCCCTGACAGAGCTGTGCAGTCTGAGCAGCCTGGGCGTGTCCTCTGAAACGCCTTTGTCATCTGGAGAGTGAAAATGCAGCACAAAAGGTGGCATGACCAGAGAAATCCCAAGAGAAGATGCTCTGCCTGGGGCAGGGAGGGCAAGTGTGGAAGGAGCCAACACAGGCATTCAGAATCCCAGTCCAGTCCTTGCAGCAGCACCACACCTTTGGATTCAGCTGGAAATGAGGAAAAGGAAGGACACCACTGAGCACCACATCCTGCCCTGATGCTGAGCCTCTCCCAGCCAACAGGACTGGGCCTGCTGGCATGTCCTGCCTTTGTGCCAGAGGTGTAGAGCACAAATGCCCCCTGCCCGTGGCTGTGGTGACACCAGGACATGCAGAAGGAGCAGGGCCATTTGCCAGCTCTGCTGATGCTCTCAGTAACAGGAGGAGCAGGAGCCCTTGGTTCTGGACATGCTTATTTTGTCAAATCAGTTTCCAATGGTTGTTCCCTGCATGTCATTATTAATTGTCTAATGACATCCCCACCCTCTGCTTGTCCCTCTGCAGTCACACAGGTTGAATGCCAGAGTCTTCACCTTCCAGGAGGTAATTGCTCACTTGCACGTGCCTTTGGCAGGATTTATGTCACACAATCACAGTTCTGTCAGTCCTGAGGGTGACAGGATGTGATTTTATGATAGATCATCTCCCCTGTCTCCCACAGAGCATCTGCACTGTGTGTTGGCATCTCTGTGGTGCCAAATCCCCCCTTCTGCCTTGGATGGACCTCGGACAGCCCCTCCCTTGCCCCTGTGTCCTGTTCCCTCGGAGCAGGGCAGCAATGGCAGGGAGCAGAGGCTTCATGTTTAGTCATTCCAAAGTCCCAAGTCCCTCTCCAGCTCTCCTGGAGCCCCTTTAGGCCCTGCAAGGGGCTCTCAGGTCTCTCTGGAGTCTTCTCCAGGTGAACCCCCCCAGCTCTCCCAGCCTGGCTCCAGAGCAGAGGGATTCCAGCCCTGGGAGCATCTCTGTGGCCTCCCCTGGACTTGCTCCAACAGGTTCATCTCCCTTCCTCCTGCTGGTGTGCATGGCCAGCCCTTCCCTGTGTTCATCCCTTCCCTGCCCCATCCTTTCCCTGTGCCTATCCCTTCCCTGTGTCCATCCCTTCCCTGCTCCATCCCTTCCCTGTGCCTATCCCTTCCCTGTGTTCATCCCTTCCCTGTCCCATCCCTTCCCTGTTCCCACCCCCATCCCTTCCCTGTTCCCATCCCCATCCCTTCCCTGTTCCCATCCCTTCCCTGTTCCCATCCCCGTCCCTTCCCTGTTCCCATCCCCATCCCTTCCCTGTTCCCATCCCTTCCCTGCAGCATTGACAGGACCCAGGGCCGATGATCCCCGAGGCTCCTCCTCTGTGCAGCCTCAGCTGGCCCAGGGTCTGTGCTGTGTTTGATGTCCCTTCAGCCACCACAACGCTGTGGCCAGAGGGCTCAGGCTGCCCCAGATCCTTCCAGAGCAGGAACTGCTGAGCAAGCCCCAGCTGGAAAAGGTTTGAAACCTCTCGAGTCTCACTCTCCACTCATGTTCCAGCCTCCCCTCAGGCACTCCCAGCACAGATCTCTCCTACCCCTTTTAGTCTTTCCTTCTTTCTTTCTCTCCTGGAAGCCTTTCCCGCTGCCTTGCTGGGTTTCAGGCCTGCCTGGATCAGCACAAGGCACAAATAGCTCTGCTGAGCCTCCTGAGAGACCATCAGAAGAAACGAATTCCAGTTTCCTGATGGATGCAGAATTCCTTTCTCCTGCGCACACCCGTTCACAGTAGGAAAAAAAAACACCAAACCACCCAAATAAACAGACTTTTTCATGGTTTGCACAGCACTCCAAGTGATCAAACCCTACAGATGCTCCTGTTTCACAGGAAGCAGAGGCACAGAATGGTTGAGGTTGGACAAGAGGACTGCGATGGCCCCGTCCAGTCAGGGTTCAAATGTCTCCAAGGATCAGCATATTAGATCCATAATGAGGAATAAACAATCCTGGGGAAAACGTGACAGCAAAAGGCAAAAATTACTCCTCAATAAAATATTGCAACAATAGAAAACTGGGATTTAATGTTGCACTTAAAAGAAATTCAGACTTGTTAAAGGAAAAGAGTTCATCCGAAAAGGTAAAATGAATTTAACTCTGCATTCAGTAGCCCATGATGGGAAAAAACCCCCACACTATTTATGTGTAAAATTAATTCCAATTTAATTGCAAACATAGAAACTGCAAAAATACAAGTAAAGTGATTGACTCCAAAATTACGCTCATGGCCAGGTCTCTCTAGAGGGCAGAGATGCCTTTCGTAAATCATGTTCAGCCTCTTTTTGGACTAATGCTAAAGCTGCCTGTGTTTTATATCAGCCCATTTTGCTTAAAATACACCTTGGATAGAGTAGAAATTGCTAAAAAGACAATTATCTCAGTGCTGGTGAGACCATAATACACCTTTTCACAAGACAAACATTTCCCAAGTTACACATTAAGTTGCCACTGAAAAAAATCCTCTGCACTAGCAGTGCTGGGATTGGCCTGGCCAGGGACCAGGACTGAGGAGTGGGAAGTGTCCCAGACCACCCAGTGTCCTCCTGGAAGCCCTGGGGACGGTGAGTCTGGAGCTGGGCAGGGGGTCTGCAGGTGTGGGTGAGGCTCAGAACCTTTCAGCCACACTGGAAGTACCTTGGGGCAGCTTTCCCAGAGTCCCAGACTGGTTTGGGTTGGAAGGGACCTTCAAGATCATCTCCTTCCACCCCCTGCCATGGGCAGGGACACCTTCCACTAGCCCAGGTTATTTGAATGTTTTTAAAGCAGTGCAGTCCAGCTCAGGGCAGCATTTGCTGCTCTGCCCTCATGTCAAAGCTTCTCTGAGAAGAGGTTTTTGGACAGGTCTGGTTCCCCCTCCACTGGATGCTTTTCCTCCTGTCCCCATAATGTGTCTCCCACGCTCTGCCTCATTGTGGTGGTCCAGCACGTCCATCTTTGCATCCTGAGCCCCCCCAGCAGCACAGGGTGTTTTATTTCCCTCATTGTTCACCCTGGGGATGTCAGGCCGTGGCTCCCACTGTCTGAGCAGCAGCGATGGAGCCACTGAGGAGTCAGGGGATCTCCTGGGCAGCCCTTTGTGCAGGAACAGCCAGGCAGTGACTCACAGCACCAGTTACAGGTTTGGGAGAGTGGTTGGACATCCTGCCTGGCAGGGCCATGGCAGGAGTTCAGGAATTCAGGCCCTGGACTTGCCCATCTCCTGGAGCTCAGTGCCCGGGGTCTGAGTGCCTGGAGTGGCAGAGCTGTGGCACTGCCAGCCTTGCCCACACCACACTGCCCAGCAGCCAGAGGCACAGGCTCCTCCCAGCCATGCTGGGAGCTCTTTGGCATTATTTCCAGGGCAGTAGAGCAGCAAACAGCAGCCCTGATAACAAGCACACAGTGTTGGGTGTCCCGTGGCTGTGACTGCAGTGACAACTCTCTGTTCTGAATGCCTTCAGCACCCTGAGGTTTAGCTGAGCCCTGGCTCGTGCAAATCCAAGGGCAGGGAGGGATTGATGGCGTGGAAATGGTCGATCTGGATGTCTCCATCACCCACAGGGTCATCTGCACTTGGCTTCAGCAGCACCATTTGCTCTGAGACAAAGCTGAGAGAGGCCATGGAGGACACACCACCTCCACCCAGGGGTCAATAAGCAGCTCCCTCAGGAACCATTACCATGAGTAAAGGGGATTTACAAGTGGTCTGTGCATAGAACCAGGAGCTGGAGAAAAACCTGTGATCCAGGCTGTGCAACACTCAGATATCAAGTTGAGAGAGGCAGCGAACAGCACCTGTAACCTGCCAAGAGAAGTCTCCAGTGCTGCCTCAAGGAGAGGATGTGCTGGGGCACAGGAGAGGGTGGAGAGGGCTGGGCCATGGAGGTGGGAAAGCAAAACGCAGTCAAAAATGTTGACCTTGCCAGACAAGTAAAAAAGTAGTTTTTAAATAATGGCATTGTTGTGGAGGCTCATTTTTCTCCTCCTTTCACCACTGTGGGTACAGGTAAAGCCAGAGCTTCAAACAGTCCCTGCTGCTGGGACAGCCAGAAATGGCTGGGTCTGCCCCCAGGGGCTGCTGTGATTCTCAGGCTCTTCCTCCCAGCAACTGTGAAGGATCATCCTAAAAAAAAAAAAAAACAAAACACCACAGGGGCTCATGATAAAAGCTTCGCTTCAGATTGTATCATGTACCAGCAAGAGCTGTGGTTCCAGGCCACTGTCACGGTGACAGTCACGAGGGGTGATTGGCACAAAGTGCCAGCCTTCCCTTCCTTGGAGAGGGACATTATAGTAATGAGAAAATAAGAGATTTCAGCTGCCTTGCCCGGCTGAGCTCTCAGCCTGGATTACCTCAGGCACAGAGAAGAATGTCTTTAATATCATCACTGGAATATGACTCATCGGGGCTTTTTTGTACCTTTTTCTTTTCTTTTCTTTTACCATTTTTTTTTAAGGGGAAAAAAAACATAATAAGAAATTCTGCTTTGTATTTTATCATCAGGAGAGAAATGGGTTGAAAGGTAATTGGATTCTGTTGCTTCCTAAACAGCTAAATATTTACATATAGGCTGGGCTATTAATCATGGCCCCATATGGCAGGAAAGCTTGGCAGAGCACTCTGGGGAGAGCTGCTGTGTGCAAGTGTGTTTGTCTCACAAATGTCTCCCTGACAGCTTCACTTTCATCACAATCAGCTGTGACACCATAATTACAGATTTGGGGAGGTTTGCAGCCTCCAAGTGATGGATTGTTTGATACACACAATTTAGAAGATAGATGTTCTTATTTAAACCAACTACTTAGTGAGGGAACTGGTTACACAGGGAGCAAAGTGGGAGCAGCCTGTGGCTGTGTTAGTGGCCAGGACTAAACCCCCTCTGCCTTTTCAGCCTCCCAGGGCTCCTGGGCAGGTGGGATGGAGACATGAGTGTTGTTGCTGCACATTCAGCCTCTTCCCTTCTGTCTTCTCCCTGCTGGTGACCTGGATCTTCACTCCACTGCTTGAGCTGAGTCCTTGACCCTGCTGTTCATGGGCATTTCCACTTTTGGTGCCCTGGAAATACTCACAGAGGCACAGAATCCCAGAATGTGCTGAGCCCAAGGATCATCCAGTCCAACCCTCAGCCCTGCACAGCCCCATCCCCAAGAGTCACCCCCTGTGCCCCAGAGGATCATCCAAAGCCTCCTGCA
>NW_020956749.1:0-6195 GCF_003031625.1 Empidonax traillii | reverse complement strand
GCAGAGCTCAGTCCTGCCCCTCCTCTGCCCCTGCCCAGGCACTTGGAACTGCAGGGAGGTCTCCCCTCAGTCTCCTCTGCTCCAGCTGAACACACCAAGTGCCCTCAGTGTCCTCACACGCCTTCAAATCCAGGCCCTTCCCCATCCTCGTTCCCTCCTTTGGACACTCTCCAATGGCTCAATCTCTCCCTTCCATTGTGTCCCCCCAAACTGCCCCAACATTGAGGTGGGGCTCCAGGGCAGAGCAGAGCGGGACAATCCCCTCCCTGCTGCCCCCAGCACAGGGATGTCCCTCCTGGCTGCCAGGGCACTGCTGACTCAGGGACAACTGGCACCCACCAGCACCCCCAGGGCCCTTTCCTGGCACTGCTCTCCAGCCTCTCATTCCCAGTCTGTCCATCCATCCAGGGTTGCCCCATCCCAGGGGCAGGATCTGGCACTTCCCCTGGTTGAACTTCCTGTGGTTGGTGATAAGAGGAAAAGGGAAAGTTCCTCCTGCTGTGGTTGTTGCTGCCACTGATTTACTGCTCTCAGCCCAGGCTGGCTCTGAGCTCTGCAAACTCCAGCACAGGTTGCCCTTCCCCACCAGCACAGTAAATCCCAGGGAGGGACAGGTTGGATGAGGTTTATTTCCATTTGCTCCATGTTTCCCAGCTGTCAGTTTTATGGAGCAGTTGCACCCAGGGTCCAGTTCTTGTGTGTCAGGGTTGATCTTTTTTATGATCACTTTTGTAGATCCCAGTAACTCATCCTGGCCCTTTCTGCCTCTTTCCATGCTGGTCTGTATTTACAGCATCCCTCTTTTGCTGAACAAACCCTGAAGATTGTTATTTTGCTTTATTTTCGATCTGTTTTGTGCCCTTCTGGCTCTGCAGCTTCTCTCTAACAAAGCAGACAAGAATCCTTGACCTGGAATAATGTCACATTTCCCACCGAGTGCCACCTGACACATCTTGTTCTTCTCCAGAGTGCTCTGATCACTGGAACAAATCATTCACCTGCTCCTTGTGTTCTCACCATCTCTTCAGGAGCTTTTCTTCACTCTCACTCCTTCAGATCCATGAGGTTTGTGCTGCTTCCTTCACAGGAAGGGAGGAAGGACAGAGAACAACCCCTGCCAGCCCAGCCAGGCGCTGAGCAAAGAGGGCAAGTTGGTGACAATGAGGAGCTGAGGCTGAGCCCTGGCAAGGTCTGGGACCTTCCTGGTGTGCAAAAACAACATTTAAACTCAGCTGGGTCCTTGTTCCAGCTCCTAAAAGGGGCTGGGGTTCTTCTGAGGGTCCTGTAGCCCCTTTCCATCAAATCCTGCCCGAGAGCTGTGGGATCCCTGGTCTGACCTGATCTTCCACACTAAGGGCTGTTCCCAGCTCCTTCCCTGAGTACAAAACAGTGTTTGTTCCTTCTCCTAAGCATTTGTGCAGCCCTGGAAGGAGCCAGGGTGAGATCCCACCTTTGCAGTGTCTTTGTGGTGACAGGACCACCCAGGGCTGGTGAAATCTTCAGTCCTACAAGTCACATCTTTTTTGGGGAGGGGGTTAAATTGTGCTTGAACACGAAATTCCAATTGTTATATCCACAAATTCACCAAGTTCTTTTTCTTGGACACCAAGAAAGACAACAGAGCAAAGGTCACCCCTCTGTTTGGAGTCCCAGGATCTTTCCAGGCACCACATATTCCCAGATCTGTCTTTCCCCTCAGGTTTGTGCTGCCAGTGCCGTGGGCTGTGTCTGGCTCTTCCTTTCTGCAATATCCTGCTGGTCTCACCCCTATCTGCCCCCACACACCTGGGAATGGAGCATCCCAGAAATCCCAACTTCACCCACTGCAAGTCATGAGAGACCCTGAAGCTTCTTTTGCTCCCATGCTTATTTGGGAAGAATTTCTTCTCCCCACAAACCCAGTGCAACCTGAATAAATGGCAGAGCTCCAACAATCTCTGTCTCAACAAACCTTAACCCGGTCTGTGATCCTTGAATTAATATCACTGTGGACAGGGAAATGCTGACGGGAAGTAAAGGCTCTCCACTTCAGCATGTTCTTCTCAGGATTAATTAAAGACAATTTTAGCATCTTCCATCAGCAAATCCCTGCCTTAACTGTTTTAATTTTGTTGATGAAGTGCAAAGACTTGTGAAATTTACTTTGCAGGACAGTTAATTTGAAATAAAATTAGTAGCTAGTGTTTATGTTCGAAATGGGCCACTCAGGGAACCTCTCCCAAAATGGAAGCAAAAGGTAGAGGGAGGCTTTTAACCTCCTTTCTGTGTAACACTTGCCTGAGACTTGAAGGGTAAATTTTAATTAAGCTGGATGGGCAGAAAGATTGGCAGAAACTAATGAAAATCTGGGTTTTATAGAATTTTTTTTGTCTGCACTGGGATGGGCAGGTGCAGCCCAAAGCTTTGGGTGGGATGAAAGTCCTCTGCTCCCTGGAGCTGCTGCTCTGCTTTAGTTGGGGTTGTAGACGAGATGCACTTCATCCTGCTCGTGAGCACCTGGGGATCCTGCCCAGGGAAATGATTCCCTCTGGCTCAGGCTGGGCTTGGATCAGACCAAGGAGGTGTTTGCAGTGCTGCAAATATTCACAGAGGGGGAAAGGATCACAGAAACATGGAATGGTTTGGGTTGGAAAGGACCTCAAAGCCCATCCAGTCCCGCCCCCTGCCATGGGCAGGGACACCTTCCACCAGCCCAGGTTGCTCCAAGCCCCGTCCAACCTGGCCTGGGACACTTCCAGGGATGGGGCAGCCACAGCTTCTCTGGGCAACCTGTGCCAGGGCCTCCCCACCCTCACAGGGAACAATTGCTTCCTCATATCCCATCTCACCCTGCCCTCTGGCAGTGGGAAGACATTCCCCCTTGTCCTGTCACTCCAAGCCCCTGTAAATGGTCTCTCTCCACTTGTAGCCCCTTCAGGTGCCAAGAGGCTACAGTGAGGTCACCCCAAAGCTTCTCCTCTCCAGGCTGAACAGTCCCAACTCTCCCAGCCTTTCCTCCCAGCAGAGCTGCTCCATCCTCTGATCATCTTGGTGTCTCCTCTGGACTCTCTCCAGCAGCTCCATGTCCTTGCTGTGCCGTTCCCCAGAGCAGAGCTCAGTCCTGCCCCTCCTCTGCCCCTGCCCAGGCAGTTGGAACTGCAGGGAGGTCTCCCCTCAGTCTCCTCTGCTCCAGCTGAACACACCAAGTGCCCTCAGTGTCCTCACACGCCTTCAAATCCAGGCCCTTCCCCATCCTCGTTGCCCTCATGGCACAGAGTCACAGAGTCTTGAAGATGGGAAAAGACCTCCAAGATCAAGCCCAGCCTTTGACCAATCCCCCCATTCCCACTGAACTGCATCACAAAGTGCCACCTCTTCTTGTTTTCTTGGACACCTCCAGGTCTGGGCACTCCAAACCTCCCTGGGCAGCCCCTGCCAAGGCCTGACCACCCTTTGTGTAGAGAAATTCCTCCTGATGTCCAACCTGCCCCTCCCCTGGCACAGTTTGAGGCTGTGTCCTCTTGTCCTGTCCCTGTTCCCTAGAAGCAGAACTCGACCCCCCCCCGGCTCCCCCTTCCTGTCCGGGAGTTGTAGGGAACAAGAAGGTCTTCCCTGAACCTCCTTTTGCCAAACCTCTTATGCTTTTTACCTCCTCACTGAGCCTTCTCCTGCCAGGAAGAAGATTTTCCATGCCAACAGCAGAGCTTTGGACATTGTGACAACATTTTTGCTGAACGTGGTCACAGCTTTCACATTCCTTCAGTCCCACTTGCCCCCTCCAGTCCTTCATTCCTATATTCCTAATTCCAGGGGCTGCAGTGAAGCTGCTTTGGATTTACACCATCTCAGAGGAGAGGAAATAATAAAAGTGAAGTCCAAAGTCAGGTAATGATTTCTCTATAGCTCTTACAGCATTGCCTTTGTAATTAGATGCTGAAGTAACCCCTGGACATGGAAACTGGGTTTTTAAAGTTATCTGGAGGTCTCAAAATGTACCTGGGGATTTTCAAAGCATTTCACTCTCTGTAAATGCCAGACATGATCAGAAATGGCTTTTTAGTGCTGTAAGGTTGTCATTTTGCAATTGTGGGGATCAATCTGAAAAACTTAATAAATACTATGTGTGAAAAAAAAAAAATCATGTGTATGCATGAGGATGTGTGTGCTAACCAGGATTTTTACCTCTATGCATTAATCTAAGGGAAGAAGAAATATTCGTCATTCCTACTAAGGAACAGAATTTCTAAAGCAAAGACCTCCCCAGGCTGAACTTTGCAATAGTCTTTGAGCTCAGTTTATCATCTGGCTGGCAAAATGTAGCTTGTTTTTCTGCAAAAAATTCCAGGTGAGACAACAAAAATAAGGTGGCTTTTTTTCCCCCTTCTTTTTGGAAACCTCAAGGCAAATATGATTTAGTGGTGGTGATATTTGTTCTTGACAGAGCTCATGCTTTGGTAGCCTTTCCCTTGACCCCTTTAGTCATCATAGCCAAAAGTATTTAAAAGTGCAATTTATGATGTGTTCTGTGCTACTTTCCCAGATGTATCTCAGAATTAGGGAGAAAAATACCTCACTGAAGCCTTTCAGCTGCCTGTCCCAGTCCTGGCCAGCTGAGGGACCTGCTCCTGCTCTGAGAGAGGCAGGATAGAAGGATGCCAGAGTGTTTCCATGTGGGATGGCCTTGCAGCAGAGAAACCATTTCCAGCATCAAAGCAAAGGCCAAATGAAGTGCCAGAGAATCACAGAATCATGGAATGATTTGGGCTGGAGAGACCTCAAAGAGAGACCTCCTTTCCCCCCTGCCATGGGCAGGAACACCTTCCACTAACCCAGGTTGCTCCAGCCTGGCCTTGGACACTTCCAGGAATGGGGAGTCACTGGAGGCACTGAGGGTGGGAAACGCCCTGACTGAGAGGGCACCAGGCCAGAGCCAGCAGCTCAAGGCTGTGTTTAGAGTCCAACAAAGACTCCTTCAGGCTGCATTTCAATTCCTGGCTTTGCCTCCTGCGTGTCCTTGGACTCTGTGCCTTGGGTTTCTCTCTATAAAATGGAGATGCCTTTAATCCCTGACCACAAGGCTGCATTGGGAGAACAAATGTATTGATGATTAGAAAGTGTTCAGGTAACTATGGCAACAGTGGGCAGGAGTTACCTCGGGTAGATATTCTGCCTTTTTGCATCTCACGGGAGGAGAAGACACACAAAGTGCCTGAACGTGCCCAGAAACCTCTCCAGGCACCCTGAGCTGACTCACCACTTTCCAGCCCCTGCTCCCTCTGAATTATTCCAGGAAGGTTGCTCGTGTTGGGGTTGAAGCAATGGAGTAAATTTTTTAAAAGCACCTTGCTTTATTGCTTGCTGGACAGATTATCCCCAACACCACGGCTCCAGCTTGGAAACAGGCCATTATGTTTTATGGCAATAAAACAGAAAGCTGAGACATAGAATTTATTGCCATGAGCTAATGAAGTGCAGGGATGAATGTTCAGGGTAACACTTCTTCTGCACCACACAGCAGCTCTGAGTGTCCTCCCCACCTCCTTGCAGGGTGTTTAGATGATGCAGAAGCCCTGAGCCCCCCTGGTGATACACCAGCATTTTCATTTCATCAAAACAATTTAATCCACTATAAAAAGGAGCCAAAAGACGGGAAAAAAAAATTGATCCATGAGAAAACAGGGCATGAAGAGGGAAAGCTTATCCAAACTCGGGGGAAATATGGGTGGTTGCTATTTATTATGTTGCTGGAAGATGAAAGGCATTGCGGAGAGAGGCTGGGCCAGGCTGCACCTGAGCTCGCTCTGCACATCCCTGGAAGGTTCTGCAGCTCCAAATCCAGGCCTGGGAGCTCTGCAGGAGCTGGAGGTCATGGTGCAGAGCATGGAGAGGGTCTACAGGAGCAGAAATGAGTCAGCAGTGCCCTGGCAGCCAGGAGGGACATCCCTGTGCTGGGGGCAGCAGGGAGGGGATTGTCCCGCTCTGCTCTGGCCTGGGGCCTCACCTCAGTGTTGGGGCAGTTTGGGGGGACACAATGGAAGGGGAGATTGAGCCATTGGAGAGTGTCCAAAGGAGGGAACGAGGATGGGGAAGGGCCTGGATTTGAAGGCGTGTGAGGACACTGAGGGCACTTGGTGTGTTCAGCTGGAGCAGAGGAGACTGAGGGGAGACCTCCCTGCAGTTCCAACTGCCTGGGCAGGGGCAGAGGAGGGGCAGGAC
>NW_020956748.1:180137-184083 GCF_003031625.1 Empidonax traillii | reverse complement strand
TGCAGCCCCCCAAAAACCCCGGCCCTGGACCCCCCGAGCCCGTCACTCACCCCCCACCTCTCCCCAGCTCCCCGCTGATGCTCGGTGTCTACGTCAGCATCTTCATCCTCCTCGCCGCCATCCTCTTCGTCTGCGCCGTCTACTCCTGCGTCACTGTGAGTGCCGGCCCGAGGGCTGGGGAGGGGCTTTGGGGGGCTCATCTGGGAGTGACGGGGTCCTTTCTGTGTGTGTCTGTCCCCCCCAGCTCTTCCCCACCGCCCTGCAAAGGCTCTCCCGGAGCATCGTCCAGTCCCGCGCCCGCAGCACCGGGATCGCCGTCTTCGCCATCCTGCTCGTCTTCATCGCTGCCTTCATCAACATGGTGGGGACATGGGGGGCTGTGAGGGGCTCTAGGGGGCTGTGGAAGGCTGTGAGGGGCTGTGGGGCACTGTCTCACCCCTCTGCCCCCCCCTCCCAGTTTTCCTGCAGCCGCGTGGCCCTGCGGGAATGTGCCGCCCGCGAGCTCAACGTGACCCCCGAGGCCGTGGGGCCCTGCCAGCTCCGGGCCCTTAACTTCTCCCTGGGCACCCCCCCTGGCTCCTGCCACGGTGACGGGCTGGCCTGTGACTTCCCCGAGGTGAGGGACTGCTGTCACCCCTGAGCACAGGGGCACGGAGAGCCCTGGGGGTGCCCGGTCCTCCCTGGGTGCTGGCACAGGGTTCCCGGGGGTTCTGGGTGCTGGCACAGGGTCCCTGCGGGTTCTGGGTGCTGGCACAGGGTCTCTGCAGTCCCTAGGTCCCCAGGAATGCTGCCAGGGGTCCCTGAGCGTGCTGGGTGCCGGCACAGGGTCCCTGCAGACACAGGCTGCTGGCACAGGTCCCTCGGGTCCAAGGTCCTCTGCGGGTGCTGGCACTGAGCCCTTGAGGGTGTCCCCAAGGGTGCAAGGTCCCCATGGGCGTGGGGTGCCACTTGGGGTTCCTGGGGTGACATCCAGCATTCCCAGGGTGCTGCAGGGGTTCCCAGGGGTGCTGCCTGGGGTTCCTGGGGTGCTGCAGGGGTTCCTGGGCTGCCATTAGGGGTTGCTGGGGCGGGCTGCAGGAGTTCTGGGGGTGCCATCCTGCGTTCCTGGGGTCCCAGTGCATCCCCCCCGTGTCCCCCCCCAGTACTTCAGCTACAGCGTGGTGCTGAGCCTGCTCGCCTGCTCCGTCTTCCTGCACATCAGCAGCATCGGGAAGCTGCTGCTCATGGTGGCCATCGAGGCCACGTTCCTGCTGCTGGTGGAGGGGCCTCATGCCGCCCTCTTCGACAACGCCGACCTGCTGGTCGTGGCCAACGCCCTGTGAGTGCCCATGTGCCCCCCCCGGGGTCCCCAAACTCCGAGATGTGTCCCCACCCCGCTAACCCCGGCTCCTCTCCCCCACAGGCCCTCCTTCAACGCGACCCAGGGCGAGTGGTGAGCGGGGAACTGGGACCAGTGGGGAACTGGGGGTAGGGGGGTGAGGGTGGGCAGCAGCAGGAGATGCCTTGGGGGGGGAGGGTCTGTGCTGCGAGGATGGGTGCAGCTTTGGGGTCTGATGTGGGTGTAGCTTTGGGGTCTGATGTGGGTGCAGCTTTGGGGTCTGATGTGGGTGCAGCTTTGGGGTCTGATGTGGGTGCAGCTTTGCGGCTTCTGGGTTGGGCGCACCCTTGGGGTTGGATGAATCTTTGGGGCTCCCTTGGCTGAGCGGGTGGGCCTTTGGGGTCTGGGTGGGATCTCTGGGGTCCCTGGAGTGTGAGGGTGAGTTGTAGGGGTTGGGTGCAGATTTGGGGTCCCTGGGGTGGGCGGGGGCCATCCCTCAGCCCATCTCAGGGCTCTGGGGGTCCCACAGCCCCGCGGAGGGGAAGGTGGCCCTGCGGTTCGTCACCCCCGCCGTGCTGGCCGTGTTCGCCCTGGCCCTTTACCTGCACGCGCAGCAGGTCGAGTCCACCGCCCGCCTTGACTTCCTCTGGAAGCTCCAGGTAGGACCGGGGGGGGGGCTGGGAACGACCCTTTTCCTTCACACCGGGACCAGAACGTGCCCCAACCCCGGGCTGGCCCTGGGGCCCCCCCGGCAGCCCCCGCACCGGTGCGTTCCCCGCAGGCAACGGGCGAGAAGGAGGAGATGGAGGAGCTCCAGGCCTACAACCGGCGGCTGCTCCACAACATCCTGCCCAAGGACGTGGCCGCGCATTTCCTGGCGCGGGAGCGGCGCAACGACGAGCTCTACTACCAGTCCTGCGAGTGCGTGGCCGTGATGTTCGCCTCCATCAGCAACTTCTCCGAGTTCTACGTGGAGCTGGAGGCCAACAACGAGGGCGTGGAGTGCCTGCGGCTGCTCAACGAGATCATCGCCGATTTCGACGAGGTGCTGGCGGGGGGGGGGACAAGTGAGGGGGCACGGGGTGCAGGAGGTGTGGAGGTGAAGTGCACAGGTGAAGTGCACAGGGAGGCTGTGGAGCAGCTTAGAGGCGGTGCAGGATGACGGGTGGAGGAAAGCGGGGCCTTGGAGAAGCCACGGAGCAGCGTCCGCGGACGTGGGGCACTCACAGCCCTACCGTGTGTGTGTCCCCCCAGATCATCAGCGAGCAGAAGTACCGGCAGCTGGAGAAGATCAAGACCATCGGCAGCACCTACATGGCGGCGTCGGGGCTCAACGCCTCCACCTACGACCGCGAGGGCCGGAGCCACATCGCGGCCCTGGCCGACTACGCCATGCACCTCATGGAGCAGATGAAGTACATCAACGAGCACTCCTTCAACAACTTCCAGATGAAGATCGGTGGGTCCCTCCGTGCCCCTGGCGGCTCCAGCAGCCCCTCACGCCCCCCTGTGCATTCCTGGCCGTCAGGATCGTGGCTCTTCCCCTGTTCTCCCTTTTCCCTCCCCCTTTTTCCCTCTGCCCATCCCTTTTCCCCTCCCTCCCACCCCCCTCTCCCCAGGGGGTTCCCTGACCCTTCTCTGTGTCCTCCCCCCCCCAGGCCTGAACATGGGCCCGGTGGTCGCGGGGGTCATCGGGGCCCGCAAGCCCCAGTACGACATTTGGGGCAACACCGTCAACGTCTCGAGCCGCATGGACAGCACGGGGGTCCCCGACCGCATCCAGGTCAGCTGGGGGGGTGGCAGGGGGACGGGACCTCCTCCCCCAGGGACCCCAGCACCCCCCCCTCACCCCCGTGTCCCCCCCCCTCCAGGTGACAACGGACCTGTACCAGGTGCTGGCGGCCAAGGGCTACGTGCTGGAGTGCCGGGGGCTGGTCAAGGTCAAGGGCAAGGGGGAAATGACCACCTACTTCCTCAATGCCGGCCCTGGGGGCAGTTAAGGGGGGTCCCCATGGTGCCCCCCCAGCCCCCCAAGCCTGTGCTGGGGTCAGGCAAGGAAAGAAAGAGAAATCCCCAAATCCACGTATTTAAAAAAAAAAAAAAAATGAAAAAAAAAAAGGGAGAAATGGACACAAGGGAGGTGGTTGGAGGGGGGGGGCTGACCCCTCTGTGCCCCCCCTCACACACCAAGGTGGTGTTTTGGGGGGTGTTTCCCAGCCCTGCACCGAGGTGGGTTTTCTTTTTGGGGGGGGGGGGGGAAGGTCAGGATGAACCCACCCCCCTTCCCCCCCCCCTTTGCTGAAACCCCCCCCATGTGCCAAAGAGGGGAGATGGGGCCCCCCCAGGGAAGGTTTGGGGGGGTGTGAGGGTGGGGGTGTCCCCAGCCCCCTCCATGTGCCAAATTGAAGTGCCGCCTGCGGGGGGGAGGTGGGGGAGGGACGCAGGCCCAGCACCTCCGCAGCCCCCCCATCCCCCCGGGGGTCCCAGCTCCCTCCAGGGGGGGAGGGCTGCAGCGGGGAGGGGGGGGGGCAGCTCTCCCCCCCCTTTTAAATGCAAAAAAACTAATGAAGTGACTTTTTTTTTTTTCTTTTAAATTTTTTTTTCGGTTAGGTGGTTTTTTTTTTTTTT
>NW_020956748.1:138045-178506 GCF_003031625.1 Empidonax traillii | reverse complement strand
CCGCCGGCGCTGTGACGTCACCGCGCTGCGTGCGCACGCCGCCGCGTCCCCCGCGCGGGCGCAGAGCCGCCATGGAGGCCTCGGCGGGCGGCGGCGGCGGCGGCGCCGGGCCCGGGCGCCGCTGGTACTTCAGCCGCGAGCAGCTGGAGCGCAGCCCCTCCCGCCGCGCCGGGCTCGACCCGGACAAGGAGCTCTCGTACCGCCAGCAGGCGGCCAACCTGCTGCAGGACATGGGGCAGCGCCTCAACGTGTATCCGTCCGGGCGGCCCGCGCTCTAGGCCGCGCTAGGCCGCGGGGTGTCGGGGGGGGGGGAAAGCGGGGCGGGGCGGGGAGGGCGCGGAGATGGGGGGATACGGGAGGGTCGGGAGAGACGGGGGAGAGTGTGGGGAGAAGCGGGAGCGGCCAAGGGAAGGAGCGGGCCCCGGAGCGGGGAGAGCCCGGCGCGGCGTTGGGGTTGAGCACAGCCCGGCCCAGGAACGGCGAGGTCGGTGCTGGCGTGTTGGGAAAGCCCGGTTCGGCTCGGTTCGGGAGCGGGAGGAACTGAACTCCGTTTTTTTGGATTGAGGAAATCCCGTTTCGAGAGCGGGGAGAGCCGCGCCGGGGTGTTGGGAACGCCCGACCGGCCCGGAAGCGCCCAGCCCGATTTGAGATCCCGAAATGGGCTTTGGGAGCAGGAAGAGCCTGTGCCGGGCGGTCGGGAAGGTCCAGCCTGGGAGCGACGAGAGCCGAGCTTGTTTTGGGATCTGGGAAATCCCGTTTTAGGATCGGGGGGGAGCTGTGCTGGGACGCAGGGAAGACCCAGCCCGGGAACGGAGAGAGCTCGTCCCATCCCGGTGGGATGAGTTCCAAGGGCTCCCCTGAGGAGGAAACCCCTGCCCGGGGGTCTCTGTCGCGGCTGTGCCTTTCCTTAACCCCCTTCCCAAGCTCCCAGCTCACCATCAACACGGCCATCGTGTACATGCACCGCTTCTACATGGTGCAGTCCTTCACCCAGTTCCACAGGAACGTGAGTGCTGGGATCTGGGGGGAAAAGGAGGGGGCACTGGGAATCCCCCAGCTCCGCTCTGGGGAGATGGGACTGGCCCCAGGGAGGGATTTTGGGAAGGGGGAGGGATAAGGAGAGAGACCCTTTTCTCCCTGCTGGCAGTGGCTGGACTTGCACAGGCTTCACTTCCTGGAGGGATAGGGAGAATTCACCTGGTTTTATTTGGTTTGTTGTCGGGGTCGGTGAGTTTTTGACGTGACTCTTGTGCCTGTCCCCTCAGTCTGTGGTGCCGGCGGCGCTTTTCCTGGCGGCCAAGGTGGAGGAGCAGCCCCGCAAGCTGGAGCACGTCATCAAGGTGGCACACGCCTGTCTGCACCCCCAGGAGCCTCTGCTGGACACCAAGAGCGAGGTGGGCGAGGGGATGGAGCGCTGGGACAGGCTCTGGGGAGCGGGAATTGCCTCCGGGATCGCGCGGCTCCGGTGGCTCCTCCGCCCTCCCCGAGGGCAGCTCCCCAGTCCAGCAGCTCCTGCCACGGGGAGATTTGGGCTTCCCTGCTCTGGGCAAGCTCCCCTCTGCTCTGCTGCACACCTGGTCCAGGTCCAGTGTCCCTGGGATGCTGCCCAGGAGCAGAAGTGGGAGCAGTTTGTCCCCACAGCTGTCACAGGGGGTTAAAAACGCTGCTGATTTTCACCCCCAGACAGCCCATTTCACCTGGAGCTGGGCAGCCAGTCCTGCTGGAAGGGGCAGCTTTTTTTCCCAGAAAACTTATGGAAAATGAGAGAAAACAAACAAACAAACAAACAAAATAAGGCAGGAATAGCTGCTGATTCCTGCTAATTCCTTTCCTGCTCCTGTGCCACCCCAGGAGTGTGGGGGACCAGCACCCAGGGCCATCCCAGTGCTCTGCTCCCTCTTTCACACAATCCCCAGGATGGTTTGGGTTGGAAGGACCTTAAACTCCATCCTGTCCCACCCACCTGCCACGGGCAGGGGCACTTTCCACCAGCCCAGCTTGCTCTGAGCTCCACCCAGCCTGGCCTTGAGCACTTCCAGGGGGTCTGCGCCAGTGCCCCCCTGCAGGGAGATTCCCGTTTTTCCCCTGGAGAGAAGGGTGTTAGGGATGTGCAGGCTTGATCCGAGTGCCTCTCCGTGAGTAACCTGCCTGTCCTCTCAACCCCAGGCTTACCTGCAGCAAGCCCAAGACCTGGTCATTCTAGAGAGCATAATACTGCAGACCCTGGGTAAGTTGTTGAAGCGGCCGGGCTGCCACACGAATCCCAGAGCCAGGACAATTCCACAGGCTGGAGAGCCTGACCCCCGCTGTCCTCCCCCCAGAGTCCAGGCAACAAACCCCCTTTTTCACCCCCACTCTTGTTTCAGCGTCAGTTTTTCCAGGTGTGACTTGTGCCAGGCTCAGTGCTCAGAGAGATTTAAGTGTGGCTTCTCTCTCTTTTTTTTTTTTTTTTTTTTTTTTTTTTTTTTTTTTTCCCCCTCCCCAAAAAAACCCCAGGATTTTTGCTGCTTGGACACTTGCTGTCGTGGGTTGTGCTTTCCAGCTCAGTGAAAGAATCATGGGATGGCTTGGGTTTGAAGGGACCTTAAAACCATCTAGTTCCCAACCCCTAAAGCTCTAATCCTGTTGCAGGGAGCAGTTTGTGCTGAGAGATGTCTAAAAACCCCGGTTAAAAGTGAATATTTGCGTCAAATAATTGAATTGGAGGGAGGGGAACTCAAAAAAGCAACGAACCAGCAACAGTTTTTGGAAGTAGAAATTGGAGCCTCCACGTAGGGCAGGGGTTGGTGGATCTGGTACCCTGTTCCTTTCTCGAGTGTGCTGTTAAAAGTTGTTCTTACTAACACACGTTCCGTTTCAGAGGCAGTTTGTAGGTAGATTTTTCTCTCCAAAAGAGCAGGATTTGTTACTCCTGCCTGGATTCAGAGCAGACACCCTGTGTCCCCCCCTCAGGACGGGCTGATGTGTCGTGGGCCACAAACCCGTGGCTGAACTGAGCCGAGTTCTGCGACCACTCACTTCTCCAGTTACCTTTTCAAACGTCCCAGTTCTTCTAGAACATTCTGCAGATCTGCTGCACACATGGACCAACTGGAATTCTTCCTCCCTTTAAAACATAATTCCCGAACTGAGGAGGAAACTGTAGCGAGGATTAAACTCAGTTGTCCTCAGGCCCCTTCAAAGGGAAACAATCTGCTTCCTCTCAGCTTTTTGGGTGAGAGAAATTCCTTGGAGCAGATGCCATTGTCTTCTCCTTCCTCCCAGCTGCTCCAAGAGGCTTTTGTCCTGCTATTTTTAAAATCCTTAATAGTTTTTTTTTTGTTCCCAGTGAGGCCCTTTCAGAAGTCCCCGAGCTCTGGGGAGGTCTGGCAGCACCAGAGAGACCTTCAGGGTTTGTGGCTGGAGAACTTGAGGCTGGAAAACGGGCTCCTCTGTTCCTGCCCGGCTCTGAGCAGGGCTGGAGGAGGGAAGGGGAGCAGCAGACGTGGATCCAGGGCTGTGCTGCTGGTCCTGATGGTTGTTTCTTCTGTGTCCTTGCAGGGTTTGAGATCACTATTGACCATCCCCACACCCACGTGGTGAAGTGCACCCAGCTCGTGCGAGGTGAGGGGCGACTGGGAAGGGGAGGGCTGGCAAAACAGGGTGGAATGTCCAGCTGGGGCTGCTCCAGAGCTTCCCAGAATGCTGGGATGGGTTGGGAGGGGTTGGATTGGGTTGGAAAGGGCAGGGACACCTTCCACAGGACCAGGTTGCTCCAGCCTGGCCTTGGGCACTCCCAGGGATGGGGCAGCCACAGCTTCTCTGGGCAACCTGTGCCAGGGCCTCCCCGTCCTCACAGGAATTCCTTCCCAGTATCCCATCAAAATCTCCTCTTTTCCTGTGGGAAGCCACTCCCCCTCGTCCTGCCATTCCAGGCCTTGCCAGTCCCTCTCCAGCTCTCTTGGAGTCCAAAAAGCCACACCAGGGTCACCCCAGAGCCTTCTCCAGGCTGAGCAATCCCAATTCTCCCAGCCTTTCCTCACAGGAAAGCTGTTCCATCCCCGTAACCATCAAAAAAGAGTCAGTTTGAAATGATTCTGGCTCTGCTGGACTCCACAAAGCTCCCAGGGAACAGAATTCCCCCAATCCCTGTGGGCTGTGGCCTGGAGTGAGTCAGTCCGTGGGTGCCATGTGGCTCCTGCACCAAAATACGATAATATTTATCAGAACATGCAAGTAACGCCCTGCTTTTTCCTTTTTATCTTGCAGCCAGCAAGGACTTGGCACAAACTTCCTATTTCATGGCTACAAACAGGTTATTATTAATTTTTTTTCATTTTATAATTGATTTGTAATTTACCTGCTGCTGGTGACTGCAGGGGCATCGCTGGGAATCCCTCAGGAGGAGCCTTAGGAAAAGGGTTCCTACCCTTTTTCCTGCCAGCTGCTGGGCAAAACCAGCTGGAAAACGAGGCAGGTGGGATGCTCAGGAGCTTTACTTGCTTGTCCTACAGGAATTTAGTTGTGAAAGTTCAAAAAAAACCCCAAAACAACCCAAAACAGACCAAAAAAAGGAAAGGTGAAATGAGTGTATACGTTTTGCCTTGCTCAGTCCCAGGAGCTGGAGAGTTTTCACTGAACAAGGTGCTGTGGAAATTGTCCATGAATGTGGTTTGTACCCAGAAAAAGGCTGATTTAGGGTATAAATGGGGTAAAAGCAGAGCTGGCTGCAGGCCAGGAGGAAACTGTCCTGTGAGTAGAGCCTTGGAAAGAGAAGTCAGCCCAAGTTCATCATCTGGGTTGCTTTGCCCCTAAATTTTCACTTCCAGGCTGATGCCAGCAACTTGTGTTGGGATTATTTTTTTTATCTGAATTTCCTGGATTATCAGCCTCAGGCAAATCATGGAGTGACAGGCACAGACACAGAAAATGTTGTGGTTTTGTGAAACTAGGGAGGAAAAAAAAAGTGGTTTGGGAGCCAGCACGGGTGAAGCTGCAGGGCCAGAGATGCCTCCAGGCCCTGGGAATGTCTGTGGGCACTGGTTTCCCTCCTCTCCACCTGGGAGCTGTTCCCTGCTCACCTGCACTGTTTGTTGAAGGTGTTCTCAGGCTCCAAAGGGCACCCGTGGATTTCCGGCATCGGGAATGTGATGTTGGTGATATTTGGGTAAACACAGCCCCGAAACCTCCTTTATCCCTGCAGCAAGAGTTGCAAAGTCCAGGAATTAGGAGTTAAGGCTCTAACTGAGGGAAATGCAGGCAGAAAGGACGAAGTGGAGCCTCAGTTTTGCCTCAGAGTGATGCCTGAGGGAGGTGCTTTGGAGGTGAACTGCATTTTATCCGTGTGTTCCACATGGAGATGGTGCCCCGTGGCTGCTCAGGGGCTTCATTTCCCAGAGGGCCCGTTCCTGAGTGGGCAGATCCCACACTCAGACTTGCTTCCATGTTTTTCCTAAAGCTCTGGTATTCCTGCAGGGAGAGCAGGATCCTTTTAAGTCCCCTTGGTTCTTGCTTTCCCAGTGCTGCCCAGGCTTCCCAGCTCTGAGTGGGAAATTAATTTACTAATGAAAATACTTGATAGGTGACCTGGCTCAGGTGCTCCTGGGTCACTCCAGCACTGAGTGTGTATTCCTGAAAATCCTTTGGGAAAGACCAGACCCTTCCTAAAGCTGAAAAGGGCCACTTTGCTCCTTCAGTGCCATCCAGGAGTTGTGCTTGGAAGTTTCTCCTCAGAGCAGAGGTGGGGCCGGCAGGTCCCCACTGACTCTTCCTCTTCCTTGGAGATCCCAAATTTCCCCTACCAAGACAGGGATAAGCAGACTGGTGGAGGAGATCCCAAATTTCTTGTAGTGAAAAACAGGGATGCGTTTCTCCTCAGAGCAGGGGCGGGGCCGGCAGGTGACCTCACGCTGGCTTTTTCCCCTCGGAAGAGATCCCAAACTTTCCTGCAGCAAAGCAGGGATGGACGAGGAAACCCGTGGAGAAGAACCCAAATTTCCTGTAGCAGAACAGGGACGGACAAACAAACTGGTGGAGGAGATCCCAAATAATTCCTGTAGCAGAACAGGGACAGACCAACAGACTGGTGGAGGAGATCCCAAATAATTCCCGGAGCAGAGCAGGGCCGAGCAAGCCCAGTGGTGCAGAACCCCCCGAGCGGTGGGGCCGGGACGGATCCGGCTGTGCCGGGGGGTCGTTCCGGGGAGGTCCCGAGGGCCATCCCCCCGCATTTTCCCCCCCGTGTCCCGCGTGGATGCTGCGGCTCAGGCGTGGGAGTTGATGGCTTTCTGTTTTCTCTCCCGGTGACGTCAGCCTGCACCTGACCACCTTCAGCCTGCAGTACACCCCGCCCGTTGTGGCCTGCGTCTGTATCCACCTGGCCTGTAAGTGGTCCAACTGGGAGATCCCAGTCTCCACGGACGGGAAGCACTGGTGGGAATACGTTGATGGCACTGTAACTCTGGAGCTCTTAGATGGTAAGTTTGGGAGCGAGGCTTTCACCCCCCCAAAAAAAAAAAAAGAAAAAGAAAGAAAAAAAAAAAAAGAAAGGCTCTTGAATTATTTTTTTTTTGGCATCTTTGGTCCTGGGTATGATGTTCCAACACCACCTCACGGGCTCCAGGATTTCAGGGCTTGCCGAGGTTTCCAGGGCAGCAGCAGCAGCTTCTGTAGCACCACAGAGAGATGAGTTTAAATGTGTCAGTGATTCCAGTTCTCAGAGTTCCCCTCCCGGAGCAGCTCCATCCCACCAGTAGCTCCATCCATCAGAAGAGGGGGTTGTCCTGAGGGACCAGGGCTGCTCTGACCCTCCCGCTCGGGTTTGTGTCTCCTCTGCAGAACTGACCCACGAATTCCTGCAGATCCTTGAGAAAACTCCCAGTCGGCTTAAACGGATCCGGAACTGGCGGGTAAGAAACTCTGGACATTCCTTGTGATTCCTTTGGGAGTGGCAGTGCAGGACAGTGTCTGGGAAAGGAGTGTGTGTGTGTGGAATCTGAATGCTGTGAGTGGTACTCGAGTTCACTTGTACTGAATTAACTCTGGAGAGACTTTAGTTTTCCAGCTGCAGTAGCAGGGCTTGGGATTCTTCCCACAAGGAGGGATGGGGGCGAATTCTGAGTGTGAATAAAGAGCTTGCACTGCACTGACGAGCTCCGGTGACACCCCAGAGTGAACACCCCGCTCGGTCTTCCAATTCCAGGCCTCTCAAGCAGCCAAAAAGTCCAAGACCGATGACCACGGAGACGACGAGAACCTGTCGGAGCAGACAATCCTCAACATGATCTCCAGGAACAACAGCTCGGACATGAACATCGCCGGGCTCATGAGCATGTCCACGTCCTCCACGGCCGGCGCGGGGCCGGCGCTGCCGCCCGCGGCCGACTCCCCCGGCGAGCCGAGCGCCGCCGACCCTTCCCAGGCGGATCATTGGCATCCCCCGGCCAAGCTGGACATCCACAGGACTAGCGAGAGCTCCTCGGCCGCCGCCGAGCACCCGCAGCAGGACGGTGCCTCCTACCCAAAGCAGGGCACCAAGAACGCGCCCTCGGCCAAGGTGTCCCTCAAGGAGTACCGGGCCAAGCACGCCGAGGAGCTGGCGGCGCAGAAGCGGCAGCTGGAGAACATGGAGGCCAACGTGCGCTCCCAGTACGCCTACGCCGCCCAGAACCTGCTGGTGCAGCAGCAGCGGGAGAGGGAAGGGCAGCAGCAGGACAGCAACCCCTCCCCGATCATCCTGAAAATCCCCATCGCGGGGTCGGACAACCCCGAGCGCCCGCCCGGCGCCGACAAGGGCGACAAAGCCCTCAAGATGAGGATCCAGGCGGCGGGTGCCGGGGGGGACAGGCCCGTCCCCTCCAAGCAGGAGGAGATCAAGATGCGGATCAAGGTGCCGGGCCCCGGAGACAGGCACGGCCCCGCGGACGAGGGCGGGAAGAGCCGGGAGTACAAGGAGAAGCACAAGGGCCACTCGTCCAACCACCACCACCACCACCACAACCACCACTCGCACAAACACTTGCACGCCCAGCTCGGCGCCGGCCCCAGCACCGCGGCCAAGCGCCCGGGGGACTCCAAGCACGGCGCCCAGCCCGGCGCCGCCGCCGCCGCCCCCCCCCACAAGGGCTACGGGCCCCTCGCCCCCACCCGCAAGAGACCCCTGCCCGAGGAGCCCCCGGCGGCCGCGCCCCACGAGCACCAGCCCAAGGTGGGCAAAGCCTCCAAAGGCCCCGCGGTGCCGTTCCCGTACTCCCACCTCCCCGGGGCTGCCCACCTGCCCGGGCACAGCTCGGATTTGTCCCAGCCCGGCAAAGCCCCGCGGGGCGCCCACAAATCGGACAAGGGGCCCTCGGGGGCCAACGGGCACAACGCCAGCCAGGCCAGTGACTATCAGGACACGGTGAACATGCTGCACTCGCTGCTGAGCGCGCAGGGCATGCAGCCCACCCAGCCCCCCGCCTTCGAATTCCACTCGTACGAGCTCCTGAACCCCCGGGCTTCCAGCGGCTCCCGAGCTGCCGCCAACACGGACAAGCCCCGACCGCCCCCCCTGCCCTCGGAACCGCCTCCCCCGCTGCCCCCCCTGCCCAAGTAAACACCCCCCCCCCTTTTTACTACTGAGTCCAGAGCCCGAGCCCGAACCCGCGGGGCTTGAGAAAGGGCTTTTTGATCTCCACTGCCTCACGAAGAACTTATTTTATTATAATATAACTTTTATTATTGATATTTAGTTGTTAAAAAGCTGTGAAAGGATAAGGAAACCCTTTCTCTATTCCTTCCCTTTCCCCCCCATAGGCTCCCAGTTAGTGTTGGGCTTTGCCCCCCCGCTCTGGGGAACGTGGGGGGGTATTTAAAATATGTCACAGAAAATTTAAGATGTTTTACAAATAATTTAAGCATTAACTTATATCTTAGTGGTTTTGGTCCTTTTAATTCCGTGGGCCTGCGGCGGAGCCCGGGGAGGACTTTGGGGGGAGTTGGTGGTGGGGGCTCCACTTGAGCCGTTGGATATGGAATGTGGATTTGGGAGTTTTTGGGGGATGGGGGGATGTGAGGGGCTACGGGAACTCTGGGTGATAGGAGCTGCTCTCCCTGCCGTGTCCCATGTCCCTCGTTCCTTGCTCCAAAACCCACTCTGGTTTGGGAATGGTGTCTCTGTCCCTGATTCTCCTCCTGCAGCCCCAGGCTGGTGTGTGCAGAGCTGGGTTTAGGCCTGTGCTGGAGGACTTGGCTGTTACGGGGACAGGATTATGGTGCATTCCCAGTGAGATGAGGATGCAGAATCACCGTGCCCAGGGCAGCTCTGCCAGGGAATCCCATTGGCACGTTGCTGCTCCCAGCCAAGCTGGAAGCAGGTTTAGGTTGAATGCTTGGGAAAACCCCGTTTCTGTCCTTCTTAGACTTTGACTTTTCCACCTTCAGTAAATGGATGGTCTCTGGATGGTTTTTGGGAAACTTGTTCCACATGAGCTTGTTTTTAGGGGGATTCAGTGCTGCCCACCCCCTCTGGCACCTCTGCCCTCGGTGACCCCCACCCGTCCCAAAGCTTGGGAATGGCTTTAGGTCCAGTGTTGGGTCTGGCTTAGATTTCAGGCTTTGGACAAAGACTTAGCCCTTGTTTCCCCCCGCTCCTTTGGAGTTCGGAGTCTCCCGGGATGAGGAGGTTCTGCCTTTCCCGTTAACCGGTGGGGAGCAGTGTCGGTCTGCAGCTGGTCCAGGACACCGGGGACAACCGGAGGGGGCTGTTGGCCAAGCCCTAGGACCAAGCCTGGGCTCCCGGGAGCTCGTCCATTCCCAGGGCCGAAACCCAATCCCGGTGTTTCCCCCTCCCCGGTCCCGCCGCGCCCACGTGTCCCGTTCCCGCCGCTCCGCGCTCACGTGACCCCCCCCGGGGAGGCGTGGCCGCTCCCTCCGTGAGTGACGGTGCGATCGCCCAACCGCGCGCGGCACCGCCCCTGCGCCCGCCGCCGATTGGCTGCCGGCCGGGCCAGTGAGGCGGCGGGGCGGGCGCGCGCCGGGGCTGCGCGGAGGCCGCGGCAGCAGCGAGGTAAGATGGCGGCGGCGCCGCCCGCCCGCTCAAAGGCCCCGGCGCAGCCCCTCGCCGCGGCCCCCGCGCGCTCCCCCGGGCCCTCTCGGCCCCGCAACGCCCCGCGGGCGGGCCCCCACCCCGCTCCCCGCGCCGGCAGCGCCGCCTGCGCGGCCCCACGGGGGTTCCCCCGCGCGCCCGCCGCCCGCGGACAAAATGGCGGCGCCGGAGCCGAGGGAGCGCGCATGCGCGGGGGAGGTGGCGGCGGAGCACGTGCGCGGGTCGCGAGCGCCGGGATGAGAACCGGGAGAGACCGGGATGGGAACCGGGAGAGACCGGGATGGGAACCAGCAGAGACCGAGATGGGAACCGGGAGAGATCGGGATGGGAACCGGGAGAGACCGGGATGGGAACCAGCAGAGACCGGGAGAGACCGTGATAGACCGGGATGGGAACCGGGAGAGACCGGGATGGGAACCAGCAGAGACCGGGATGGGAACCGGGAGAGACCGGGATGGGAACCGAGATACAGGGATGGGACACTGGGATTCACCGGGATAGACCAGGACGAGGACCGGGATACACCGGGATAGAGGTGAGATGGGAACCGGGATACATTGGCATGAAGGTGGGAACGGGCCCTTGGAGCACCGGGAGCAGGGGGATGCAGGCAGGGATGGGAACCGGCACACCCTGGGTTTCAGGAGGGAGTTCTGGTCCTGTGCTGGTCAGTGAGGGTGGGGTGGGCCCAGGACCTGGGGGATGCCCTGAAGGGATGGACCATACCGGCCGTGGGGGTCAAAATTTCCTCCAGATCCATTCCCAGCTGCTGCTCCTCGTCCTGCTGGCGTTTCATTCCCCTCTCCTTCCCTACAGGTGTTGCCATGAACAGGATCCGGATCCACGTGCTGCCCACGAGCCGGGGCCGCCTGACCCCGGTGCCGCGGCCCCAGGAGCCGCTGGCCTGTGCCTTCAGCCCCCGGCCCTGCTCCCAGCCCCGCCTGGAGGGGCAGGAATTCTGCATCAAGCACATCCTGGAGGACAGGAACGCTCCCTTCAAGCAGTGCAGCTACGTGTCCGCCAAGAACGGGAAGCGCTGCCCCAACGCCGCCCCCAAACCCGAGAAAAAGGATGGGTGAGTGCCTGCTCTGCCTCCTTTTCTGGGATTCCCCTCGGGTTTTCACCCTGTGGAGTTCAAATGGGCAGGAGGAGGTTCTCTCTGTGGTCCCCGCCGAGGGAACGGCTGGAGCTGTGCCAGGGCAGGGTTAGGTTGGGTTTTTGGGGAAAGGTTCTTTTCCCAGAGGGTACTGAACGGTTTCCCCAGGGTTTGGTCACGACCCCAAGGCTGCCAGAGCTTCAGGAGTTGAGGTTTTGGGATGTAGTGGGATTTTGGGGTGTCCTGTACAGGGCCAGGACTTGGATTTTGATGGTCCTTGCGGGTCCCATCCAGCTCGGGAGATTCCACGATTTCCCTCCTTCACCTGCTGCTCCTGGGTCACCTCAGAGAAGCATCTCCTCTTTTCCAAGGCGTTTTGAAGCTGGAAGGAGGCTCCAGGGAGTCCTGTTGGCACCGTGGCTGTGCCCTGGGCCAGCAGGAGGTGGCTGCAGTGCTCCAGGCCCCCTGTGGGAGCCGTCCCTCCCTCATCCCAGCACGGAGCTTCCCGCTGGATAATCCCCAGCACAGCCCCCCCGGCTCTGGGGAGCTTTGACCTGGTTGTGCTGCTGCTGCTTCTCTGAGGTGTTTAAAATGCCCCAAGGATGATCAGAGGGATGGAGGAGCAGCTGTGCCACGGGGAAAGGCTGGAGAATTGGGATTGTTCAGCCTGGAGAAGGGAAGGCTTTGGGGTCACCTCACCAGGGCCTCCCAGGACCTGAAGGGAACCTGCAGGAAAGATGGAGAGGGACCATTTCCAAGGGCCTGGAGTGGCAGGACAAGGGGGAAGGGCTTCAAACTGCCAGAGGACAGGGTTAGGTGGGATATTGGGAAGGAATTCCTCCCTGGGAGGGTGGGAGGCCCATGGCACAGTTTGCCCAGAGGAGCTGTGGCTGCCCCATCCCTGGGAGTGTCCCAGGCCAGGCTGGAGCAGCCTGGGCTGGTGGAAGGTATCCCTGCCCGTGGCATGGAGTGGAATGAGATGATCTCTGAGATCCCTCTGCCCCAAACCATCCATGATCCCACGGTTCCTTTATCCCGCAGCACGTCCTTCTGCGCGGAGCACGCCCGGCGGAACGCGCTGGCGCTCCAGGCCCAGGGGAAGAAATCCCACCCCGGGCCCATGAGCGAGACCCTGCTGTGCCAGCTGAGCTCCTATGCCAGGTCCGAGCTGGGCTCCCAGAGCACGGAGAGCGTTCGGAGCGAGGCCAGCCGCATCCTGGGTAAGGGATTCCCGGGACACGGCCTGGGTGCTCCATGGGGGAAAATCTCCCTTCTTAAATCCACCCTGGGCTCTGGGGGTAAAAGGTGCTGTTTACCAGCCCCAAATCTTGCAGGTTTATGTTGCTGGGGTTGCTCAGTGGTGCTGGGAAGGCTGTTTTGACCCTGCCCAGCTGGGGGTGTTTCCCGTTGGTCCCTCGCTCGGTTTTGGGGTGGAGAAATTCCCCCTTGGCACGAGGCAGAGCCAGCTCAGCCCCGTGGGGCTGTGGGGCAGTATCCTGCCACTCCTGGTGCTGTGTGTGTTCCAGATGAGGACAGCTGGAGTGACGGGGAGCAGGACCCCGTGACCGTGGAGCAGACGTGGCGGGGGGACCCCGACAGCGAGGCCGACAGCATCGACAGCGACCAGGAGGATCCCCTCAAGTGGGTTGGAGGGGGTTAAATCCCGTTAAATCCATGTTTAAATCCTGTGAGGAGCCGAATCCCCTGCACCCTTTGGGGATTCAGCTCCAAGGGACCCCCCACATCCTTCAGGAGAATAAACCTGAGGGACCCCCACACCCCTGGGGAGAAAAATCCCGAGGGATCCCCATGCCCTTCAAGGAGAACAACCCCAAGGGCCTGTCCCCAAATGGCCCCTGGTTCTTGCAGGCACGCCGGTGTGTACACGGCCGAGGAGGTGGCTCTGATCATGAGGGAGAAGCTGATCCGGCTCCAGTCCCTCTACATCGACCAGTTCAAGCGGCTCCAGCACCTCCTGAAGGAGAAGAAGCGCCGGTTCCTGCACAGCCGGAAGGTTGAGCACGAGGCCATCGGTGAGCCCGGGGGTGTGCACAGAAAAGCGTCTCAAATGAGGGGTTTTTGGCCTTTGTAGAGGCGGATTTTGGAGCAGGGTGAGGGTTCCATGCTCAAAGGCTCGGGCTCTGCTCCTAGGGGACAGGGGACAGGATGAGAGGAAACAGCCTCAAGTTGTGCCAGGGGAGGGTCAGGTTGGACATCAGGAGGAATTTCCTCATGGGAAGGGGTTGTCAGGCACTGAAAGGGGCTGCCCAGGGGGTGGTGGAGTCCCCATCCCTGGAGGTGTCCAAGGGGGGACTGGATATGGCACTGAGTGCTCTGGGGACAAGGTGGGCATTGGGCACAGGTTGGACTCGGTGATCCTGGAGGTCTTTTCCAACCCCAGGGATTCTGGGATCCTGTGCTGGCCCCGTGCCCACAGATCCGTGTCATCGGGGTTCCAAAGCTTTCCCAAAGCTTTTCTTTGCTCTTCAAAGTCTTGCAGCGTTGACAGGAAATGAGCTTACAAAGTTAATTCTGAGACAAAAGTGCTTTTTTTGTACTGGGATTTCCTGTTTTTGCTTTTATAAACAGAGAATATTCATCTGTAAGGCCCTGGGTGTGTGGGCAGGAGTTGGTTCCAATAGCACCAGTGCTGCTGCATTGGCATATTCCTCCTTAGCATGGATGCAGCTTTCCCTCTGCCTCTGTTGGGATCCTCCCTGTGCAGAATATGCTCTTGGAAGCAGGAATTCCCAGTTCAACTGAGGCAAAACCGGGCTCTGTAACTGATCCCAAGTACTGCAGAGCGAAGGACTCTTCTTTTTTTTTCCAGCATCATCCCTTAATAGCTCATCCCGGAAAATGTCATAATTCAGCTCAGGCCCAAGTAAAAATAACCAGGACTTTGGTACATACCAATTTTGCAGAACTCTTTTTAGCAAAGCAGCCGGAGGAGAGCAGATCCTGAGCGCTGCCCTGTAATTAGGCCGGGAATGCTGGCGGGAAGCTTCCAGAACTCGCCCAGGAGCGACCTGGAATTTGACAAGCTGCTGGAATCACGACGGACGGGAGTGGCAGGGCTGTTTCCAAAAGGGGATTTAAAATTACCCCGTGGCCCCAAGCGCTCCTGGTGTGCACAGAGAGGTCAGGGTAAATTCTTGGGATGGAACCTGCGTTATTTGTGCCACCCAAAGCTTCGTGTTGTCCCTCTGGACCCACCTCTGTGGCTGCCTCAGCCCTCGGCAGCTGGTTTGGGCTCTTGGTGCCTAAAAAAAAAAAAACAAACCCAGGCAGGTGACTTTTCCCCTCCCCTGTTCCTGCAGGGAGCAGCCTCCTGACAGGCCCCGAGGGGCTGATGGCCAAGGAGAGGGAGAACCTGAAGCGGCTCAAGTGCCTGCGGAGGTACCGGCAGCGCTACGGGGTGGAGGCTCTGCTGCACCGGCAGCTCCGCGAGCGCCGCGTCCTGGCCACCGACGGCGCGGCCCAGCAGGTCCGTGGGGACACCCCCCATGGGTCTCCCCTCTTGTCTCTTCCCCAGGAGTGATGCCAGACCCCTGGCAGATTCCCCCCGTTCCTGCTAGGGCACCAACAGGATGCTCAGCCTGGAGAAGAGGAGGCTCGAGGAGGGGGCCTTAAAACCCCTTCCAGTGCCTAAAAGGGGCTTTTAAGAAAGAGGAAGGAGGGACTTACAAGGCCAGACAGTGATAGGGCAAGAGGGAATGGTTAAACTAAGAGATGAGAGGTTTAGATGGGATATTGGGAAGAAATCGCTCCCTGTGAGGGTGGGCAGGCCCTGGCACAGGCTGCCCAGAGGAGCTGTGGCTGCCCCATCCCTGGCAGTGTCGAAGACCAGGTTGAACGGGGCTTGGAGCAGCCTGGTCTAATGGAAGGTGTCCCTACCTGTGGAACAGGAGCTCTAAGGTCCGTCATTCCCTGATTTCAGGCCCACACCACGCGTTCCAGCCAGCGCTGCTTGGCCTTTGTCGACGACGTCCGATGCTCCAACCCGTCCCTGCCGATGACCCGGCACTGCCTCACACGTATCCTTTGATCCCCCTGACGCTGTCCCTGGCTGTTTGCCCTGTCTCTGCCCGCCCTTTTTTCCCTTCCCTGGCCCTGAATCAAGGCCACTGGTTTGCTGTAGCCATTGGTTTCAAACAGGAGCCCAGAGGAAACGTCTCCCGGTCTGTTGGCGCTCCCGTGCTGTGGAGCAGCCGATTCGTGTGGGAGGGACAAAGGGATGGGCTGGTCCCACTACAGCCTCCCTGATCCAGAGCATCCCAGCAGGGTGGGCAGTTCACTTGGGAGCACCCAGAGAACCCAAGGAGGCCCGAGCTGTGAGGGATGTGCGTGGGGAGGGGTGTCTGGCCACCGGAGTGTGTCCTTGGGGATTTTGGGGAGGATCTGGAGGGGCAGTTCTGGGCCTCTTTAGAGCTGCCACGGCCCAGCTTGGTCCCTTGAAAGGTTCTTTCAACCTTTCAGCTTTGAGCTGTTCCAGTTCCCAAAGCTGTCTCAGCTTAGGGATCACCCCCCAACATGGGGGAGATCCACGGCCCCAGCGTTGCCCTGAGTGCATCTGCTCCATCCACTCTTTTGGATCTATGAGAGCTCGTGGGTCTATGAGAAAGTCTGGATTTGTGGGTTTTTGGGAGCCCCTGGGTTTGTTTTGTCCCCAGAGTTGACCGGCTCAGCTCCACCCCCTGCACGGGGAGCAGGAGCTGGAAGCTGCCTTTGTTTCTCTCTAACCACCCTATGCCTCAAAATAAATACAGGATAAATCCCATAAAACAGCCAGAGAAGCTGCTGCTGGCAGCTGGTGCTGGGGAGAGCGGGGAGGAGCTCTCAGCTGACTCCCCCGACACAAACAAGCCTTTCCTCGGGCGGCCGATAACATCTGCATCCTCCAACATCTGCAGCCACGGCTTCTCTCTGTGCTCCCAGGAGCTGGGCTGTTTGTCACAGGGCACTCAGGGGATGGGGAGAGGCTCCAGGTGGGCCAGCCTGGGATTTTTGGCATCCCGGCCGTCCCTGCTTTTGGCTGCCGGTGCAGTCGGTGCTGGAGCTGGGAGTCACTCCAGGAGGTGAAAACCTGCCTTCCCCACCCTGTTCCTCCCCACCCCTGCCCTGGGGTGGCTCAGATCCATCTGCACTGGGATAGGCTCTGATTGCTGCCAGCCTGGATTAGGGCTCCCCTACAACAACCCATTAGGAAGTGGATCCATGAGAAATCCCTGCTCAGGGAGGAGGGAAGGATGAACCTCAGGCCTTGGCAGCTTAAGGAACTGGGTTAAACTTGGCGCCTTTTCCCAGTTTATGTGGGTTTGAGGTGTTTTTTTCCTTCCCCACGCTGTGGGGTTTGAGGGGGGAAACTGCAGAATGAAGCCCCCAAAGCTGGAGAGCAGCTGAGATTGGAAGGGGGTCTGAGGAGGGTGAAGGTGGGGTTGGAAGAAAAGGGTGGGGATGGGAAGAGGAGAAAGGGGGTGGAAAACCAGGAAGGGATCAAAAGAGAAAGGGGTGGAAGGGGAAGAAGGGAGTTGGAAGAAGAGGGTAAGGGGTCAGAAGGAGTGGAAGAAGTCGGAAGAGAAACAGGATTGGAGGAGGTAGGGGTCGGAAGAGGATGGGATCAGCAGGATGGGGTCGGAGGAGGATGGGATCAGCAGGATGGGGTTGGAGGAGGACGGGATCAGAGCAGGATGGGGTTTGATCCGTGGCTCCTCTGCCGCTGGATCGCTCCGCAAGCGCGACACAATCAGAGCAGAGCTTCTGTTTGTGATTAAAGGCAGGAAATCCCATTTACACCTCTGGCAGGAACAGGTTTTCCACTGGGAAGGAAAATGCACTGGGAAGGTAGAAATGCCGGAACTGAACTCCTGGCTGTGGGAGAGGCATTGTGTGTGCTGGGATGTCCCTGAGTGTGGGGCTGGGGCTGATCCTTCCCCCTGGATATCTGCAAACAAAAGTTAATCCCGTGCCTTTGTGACATCCACACGAGGATCTGTGAGTGGCTTTAACAGGGATCCAGCCACCATCTCCCAGCCCCCACGGGGAGGCTGTGGCTGTTGTCCCAGTTTTCCGTCATGGAAATAACGTCACCCACATCCCTGGGCAGTCGGGATGGAGCTCTGGGGTGTGGATCTTCATCAGGGAGAGATGAAAGGGGAGGCTTTGGGAGTCTTGCCCCCTCCCTGGGTGCGTGTCTGGCTGCACCTGGGCCGCTTTCCCTTGACCAGCTCTTCCCAGATATCTGCCAGGACACGAACCAGACGCTGTTCAAGCCGTGCCAGGGCTCCGAGGAGGTGCCCTGCAACAAGCCCGTGCCCGTGAGCCTGTCGGAGGAGCCGTGCTGCCCCCTCCACCTGCGCCTGCCCCCCCAGATGTACATCCCCGAGCAGGGCCTGGCTGTGCCCCAGGAGCTGGGAGCTGCTCCCTCCGAGCTCTACCTGAGCGCGGCCGAGCTCCAGCCCTCCGAGAGCTTGCCCCTGGAGTTCAGCGATGTAAGTGGGGCCTGAAGGGGCTCCAGGAGAGCTGGAGAGGGACTTTGGGACGAGGGCCTGGAGTGCCAGGATGAGGGGGAATGGTTTCCTGCTGCCAGAGGGCAGGGTGAGGTGGGATATTGGGAAGGAATTCCTCCCTGTGAGGGTTGGGAGGGCCTGGCACAGATTGCCCAGAGCAACTGTGGCTGCCCCATCCCTGGGATGTCCAAGGCCACATTGGAGCAGCCTGAGCTGGTGAAAGGTGTTCCTGCCCATGGCAGGGGGGTGGCACTGAATGAACTTTAAGGTCTCTCCCAGCCCAAACATTTCTGGGATTCTGTGAAAGGGCAGGAGTGGGGAAAGTTTGGGAGCTGTTTCACAGGGTTGGTGGCTGCTCCTTTGGAAGGGCTGTGCTCGTTTAAATCCCTGTAGGGGCCTCTTAAGAGGAGGATTTTTTTTATTTCCCCCCCGTTTTCTCTTCCATGAGGAAAACCAGGAGGATTTTAATCCCCAGATTATTCTGGCATCCTGCATTTAAGCCAACACACTTAAAATCCTGGGAAATTTGTTTAACCAGAACAAAACCACCCCAATCCGTGGGAGCTGCTCCTCTGAGCGAGGTGTCACCTCGGGCTCTGGATGCTCCCGAGATTCCTGAGCGCTGCTGTTGGAGGCAAACCTCGGATCCGCTCTGGAGTTTGCTGCTGGAGGAGGGATTCCAGCAGCTGCAGAGCCCCAGGGGTGGCAGGAGCTGGGAGAGCAAATGGGGTCAGGCTGGGGGGAGCTCGGATCGAATCCCAGCCCCTTCCCGTGCAAACAGGAGGTGGATTTTTTGGGGTTAGAAAGGAAAAACGGGAGTGTTTTCCCCGTGCTGGGCTCCCGAGCCGTGGCTGCCAGGGGGCATCTGTGTTGTGTCTCACATTGTGCCAGTCTGGGGAGGTGCCACTCGTGAGTCACAGGAATCTCGCCCTCGTGTCAAACTCCCTCTGGAGCCAAAACAAATCCCAGCCTCTCCCAAATCCCACCCTCTCCCCTCTGCAGGGAGGGCAGATGGAGGAGTCCTCGGAGCCCATCCGTCCCCATCTGTGGTGTCAGGGCAGGTGGGGGGGGGGGTGACATCCTGGAGAGGGGGGGGCCGCTCCGGGGGTCCCCAAGAGGGCACTCCTGGGACAACACATCCCGCTGGGCTCCAGACTGTGTGTCCCGACACCTTATCCTTGGCAGTGCTGGCTCCATTCCAGGAGGAGGAGGAGGAGGAGGAGGAGGCTCCTGTGGTGTGTTCCAGCTGCCGGCTGGGGGTCCTGCTGGCACGATGCCCACTCCTCCTCCTCCTCCCCTGCTGCTCCAGGGGTGGCAGAGAAGGGCTGTGAGGATCTGTGTCTCCTCAGACCTTTCCTGACGAGCCCCTTCGCTCTTCCCCCCCTCCCCCAGGACCTGGACGTGGTGGGCGATGGAATGCAGTGCCCCCCATCCCCTCTGCTCTTCGACCCTTCCGTGACCCTCGAGCCGTCCCTGCGGGACGTGGCCGAGGCTCCCATCGACATCCTGGCGCTGGAGGAGCCGGACAGGGGCAGCTCCTCGGCCCCCCTCGGCCCCCTGGCCGAGCCCCCTGCGCAGGTAGGGCCTGGTGGGGCCGCAGCCCCCCCGGGATGTGCTTTCCCAGTGGGAGAACCACCCCCTGTGTGTGCCCGGGGGGCTCCTCTCCCACGCAGCGGTGTCTGGATGCCATTAGGAGCCCTGGGACGAGGGCGGCCCCCGGGATGGCTCCATGGGTGTCCTGGGAGATGTCTGGGACGCTGGGGATGTGTGGCCGTGGGGGCTTCCCACTGTGGGAGCCTCTTAATCCCAGCTGGGGTTTTTTAGGGGAGCGGCTTCCCAGGCCAAAGGTTCTGTTTTCTCCTTTGGAGTTGCATTTTTCACTGGAGCAACTTGAATTTGCTCCTCTCGTGTCCCACCCAGGGCCTGGGGCTTCCTTGGGGTGACCCCACAGCGTGTCCTCTTTGGAGATGTCACTTCGTCCTGCCTCCCCTGTCAGCCCTCCCTGGGTGGGGAGCCGAATTTTGGGGTGGGGGGGTCCCAGCCCAGGCTCTGACTGAAGACCCCCGGTTTGCCGTAGCCGTTGGTTTCAAACAGGAGCCCAGAGGAAGTGTCTCCCGGTCTGTTGGTGTTCCCGTGCCGTGGGGCAGCCAATTCGTGTGGGAGTGACACCAGCCCAGGCCGGTCTGACCGTGTCCCGCCGCAGCCAGCTCAGTGTCCCTGTTGTGTCCCCAGCAGGGTCACCTCCCGGGCCGGACGGGGCCCCAGGATGACCAGCGGCCGGAGGAATCGGCCTCGGCCCGGGGAGCTGCTGCCAACGGGAGCCTGGAGCCGGGGGCTGTGAGCTGAGCCCGGCACCAGCTGCATCTCTGCTCCCGTGGGACCCTTGCTGTGGGACGTGGGGGGACCCACAGGCGCTCATGTCCTGGCTCAGTGCCAGGATGAGCCACAGCTCTGGTTCCTCTGCTGATGCGATTCCAAAACCACGGAGTGTGGGGCCCCTAAAACCCTGGCATGGGGACCCCAGACCCGGCCTTGCTGTGGGAATGGAGGAGCCACAGGGGGTCTCTGGGAGACATTGAGGGACTCACCGGAGTTTTGGGATCCTTTGCCACGTCCTCGTGTGCCCCCGGGGGGGGGGTTGACGTGGCCCTGTAACATTTGGGGGGGATGGAGATTCCCCCACAATAAAACGATGGAGGTGGGCTCTTGGTGTCCCTGTGTCTTGGTGATGAGCTGAGGGCTGGGGGGCGTCCAGGGGGGGTTCGGGGATGCTCCAGAGGGGAGGGATGAGTGACCTCCCAGGGGGATGGGACCACGCTGCTTCCAGACCGCCAGTCCTGCTGCCGGGGGGGCCTTCGGGGGTCACTCCCTTATTTCAGGCCCTTCACCCACGACCCCGGAGCTCGGCGGCTGCAGCGGTGGGGGGGACACGCGGGGGGGGTGTCCGTGGGACGCGGCTGGTCCCAGTCTGGTCGCTCGGTACCGAATCCCGGCGGGGGGAAGGGGGGCACCGGGCCCGTCTCGAGCAGCCCCGGGGGTGGCGGGAGGGGGCGCGGATGCGGCGGCGGCACCGGGACCCCCCCGCCGCCCCCGGGCGCGGATTGGCGGCGGCGGGGGCGCAGGGCGGGGCCGGCCCGGTGGAGCCATGACGTCACCGCCGCCGCCGGTCCCGCCCCGGCCCCGGTCCCGCCCCGGTCCCGGTCCCAGCCCCGGTCCCAGCCCCGGCCATGCCGCCCCGACCCCGCCGTAGCCCCCGGTGAGTCCGCTCGAGCCGCGGCGGGGGGCGGGCGGGGGGCCCGGGGGGCTTCCGGTCGCTCCTCGGGGCACCGGTGGGGGGGGGGCCGTGGCCTCCGGGCACCGGGACGTGCCGTGGGGGGGTTGGGGAGCGCCCCCGGGGAAGCGGCGCAGGGTGGCCCGGTCGGAGCCCCCCGCGTGTCCCCGGTGGCCCCCGGCGCATCCCGATTGTGTCCTCGGCTCTCCCCGCTGGTCCCCACTGTCCCCAGTGCATGCTGGGGTGTCCCCAGTGCATCCTGACTTCCCCTGGGGTGTCCCCAGTGTCCCCACTGCACCCTGGCTGTCCCTGGGGTGTTCCCAGTGCATCCTCACGATCCCTGTTATGTCCCCAGTGTCCCCACTGTACCCTGACTTTCCCTGGGGTGTCCCCGGTGCATCCTGGCTGTTCCTGGTATGTCCCCAGTGCATCCCCGTTGTCCCCAAGGTGTCCCCCACTGTTCTCCATCCCACCCGCTGGTCCCCACTGTCCCTAATACACCCCTGTGTGTGTCCCTGCTGTCCCCACCGCATCCCTGACTGTCCCCAGTGCTGCCACCGCATCCCTGGCTGTCCCTGCGTGTCCCTGGCGAGTGCCAGCTGTCCTCGATGTGTCCCTGCACCCCGAGGCTGTATCTCTAGCACATCCCACTTGTCCCCGGTGTATCCCGGCTGTCCCCAGGGTGTCCTTGCTGTCCCTGCTGCATCCTGGCTGTCCCCGGGCTGTCCCCAGTGCGTCCTGGCTGCCCCCAGAGCTGCACAGCAGGGCTGGGGACACTCAGGGCTGTCACCCCACGTCCCTGGGCTGTCCCCAAAGCAGCCCAGAAGGGCTGGGGACACTCAGGGCTGTCACCCCGTGTCCCTTGGCTCGGGGTGGAGACCCTGGTGTGGGGTAGCCCAGGGCCAGCCCGTCACGGCCACGCTGGCGCGTCCTTGGCCGCGGTTTGGGCACGTGCCCTGTCCCCACACCGTGTCCCCACAGTGCCCGGGGCAGTGGGGACGAGTGACCGGGAGGGGGGTGGCCGGGGGGTGACACCGGGCAGGGGACCTGAGCTCAGGGTGCCCTCGGCTGTGCCAGTGCCATGTCCCCCTCCCCACAGGGACCCTCGCGCTGCCCCCGCGGGGCCCCACGCTGGGGGAGGGGATGGCCTCGCCGTCCATCTGTCGGGGCCCCCCCGGCTGTCCCCGCCGGGGGCTTGGGGGGGCCGCGGGCTGCTCTTCCCCTCCAGACGGAGCCTCACTTCCCCCCGTGACGCAGCCGGAGCCGCCGGCCCCGGGGCCGCTTCCTGCGCGGGGGGCGGGCGAGGGGCCCACGGGCACCTCGGGGACAATGGGGACCACGGGGACCCGCATGGGATCACCCTGCGGGCTGCAGGGGACAGGGACAGCACGTGAGAAGTGTGACCGTGCCCTCCCAGACCCTCTTCCTGTCCCGTCCATCACCCCCAGATCATCTTCTTGTCCCCTCCATCACCTCCCCCCAGACTCTCCTCTTGTCCCCTCCGGCCCCCCTTGTCCTGCCGAGCCCCCACGCCGCGGTGCCGTGGGGTCCGGGTGAGCCGGGGCCGCGTGGCCTCGTGTGAACCCTGAACCCCCCCCAAACCTCACCCTCGTGGGGTGGAGGGTTGGCGGCCACGTCCGGGGTTCACGGCCCGGCTCCTCCTGCATCCCCGGGGGGGCTCCCCGAGGGGTCCCCGGCTCCGGGAGGTCCCTCCCGAGAGCGCGGGGTGCCCCGTGGGGGTGTCCCTCCGTGGGATGCCCTGTCCCCGCCGGCCGTGCCCGGTGCCGCAGGGGGGGGATTCCCGGTGCTTCCTCTGCCGGGACGGTGCCCGCTGTGCCGGGGGTCCCCGCGCCGGTTCCCCGGGGCTGGCGCTGGCGGAGCCGCGCACCGGGGGCGGTGGCGGCTCATCCCCGGCTCCTCCCCGGCCGCGGCGGGAAGGCGGAGCCGCCGCCGCCGCCTCCCAACAATAGCGCGGCCGGGCCGGGCCGGGATGGAGCCGCTGCCGCCGCCGGGACCGGCCCCGGGGCCGCGCTGAGCCGGGACGGGCGGCGCCACCGGGAACACCGGGCGTGAGTGCGGGGCCGGGGCCGGGGCCGGGGCTCAGCGCGGGGCGGCGGCGGCACCGGCGGCGCGGGGGGAGCCCCGGGGGGAGCGCGGGGTGTGCGGTACCGGGAGGGGGGCCCGTCTGCACGCCGGGGATTCTGTGAACCGGGTCTGCGCATCGCGGTAGCCCCGGGGCCGCCGGGGTCAACCCCGGGTGTGCCGCACGTTCCGGTGCCCCGGGGCCGGTGCTGATCCCGGTGCCCGTGGTGCTGCGCATCCCTGTGCCCCGGTGGCGGGGCCGGAGCCGGTCTCGGGGGCACTGCGCATCCCGGTGCCCCGGGGCTGATCCCGATCCTGGTCCCGGTCCCGGGGGTGCTGTACATTCCGGTGCCGGCCCAGGGCCCTCGCACCCCCAGGAAGGGACTGGGTGGCAGGAGGGCTCCCTGTGGCTCCCAGTGCCGGTGGGGTCAGGACTCGGCCCTGGGGGTCTCCTGAGGCCTCGTCCCCTCCCTCAACCCCCTTCTCCCGGCAGGTGACACCACGGAGGGACGGGGCTGGGAACGTCCCGAGCCAGGTAAGGGGGGGCTGAGCTGTGGAGGGCCTGGGGGTGCCACGGGCCGGGGCACACTGACCAGGGCCAGCAGGGACCCTCCTGACACGTGTCCCCTGCAGCAGCGATGTCGGAGAGCGTGGCTGAGGCGCCGGGAACCGGGAGCCCCGCGGCCCTGGGCGAGACGGGCACCAGCCATGAGCTGCTGCAGCGGCTGCGGGAGCTGGAGGTACACAGGGATGGGACCACCGGGGCATGGGACCACCAGGCCGCCATGGCTGGTGCCAGCAGGCAGCCACGGCCACCATGAAACCATGGCCACCATGCAGCTGGTGCCAAGAGCCTGCCATGGAGCCCGTAGCCTGGACACCGTGGTGATGGGCAGCACTTTCCATGGCCCTCATGTGCCACCGCTCCAGGGTCAGCTCTGCCCCTTCATGAGTTGCCCGGGGTCCCACCAGAAAGAATAGGGGTCCCCTTGGTGCCATGATGGGGGGGGGTCCAGGTGCCTGAGCCCCTCCACTGCATCCCCTGAGCTGTCCCTGCTCTGTCCCAGGCGGAGAACTCGGCCCTGGCCCAGGCCAACGAGAACCAGAGGGAGACGTACGAGCGCTGCCTGGATGAGGTACAGGGACACACACACACACACAAACACGTTGGACACGTGTGCACACGTCTGTGCCAGGGCACGGGGCTGTGTGTGCCCTCCCACCCCACCCAAACCCCTCTCTGCTCCCCAGGTTGCCAACCACGTGGTGCAGGCACTGCTCAACCAAAAGGTGGGTGTCAGGAGGGCCGGGGAGGGTGTTGTGGGTCTGAGGGGAATGTTGGGGGTCTGGGGAGGATGTAGAGAGTCTGAGAGGTCTTTTCTAACCCTTCACCACCCCTCCCTGGCCAGGACCTGCGTGAGGAGTGCATCAAGCTGAAGAAACGGGTGTTCGAGCTGGAGCGGCAGAACCAGGCGCTGAGCGACCTGTTCCAGCAGAAGCTGCAGCTCTCCACCGGGTCCCTGCCCCAGGTGTGCCCAGAGCCTCGTTGGAGCTGGGGGGCCCACAGGGCAGAGCCCCCCAAGAGCTTAACCCGCCGTCTCCCTCCTCTCCAGCTGCCGCTGCACCCGGTGCTGGTGCCCCCGGACACCCCGGTCATGCCCCAGCCGTGCTCTGCAGAGCAGCCACCCCCACCACTGCCCCCCAGTCTCTGCGTGCCCCTGCCCGAGGTGGGTATCTGTGTCTGCAACCCCCCCAGTCCCCCTGTCCCCCTCTCCAGGCTGTGGAGCCCCCTCCCCATTCCCTCTTCCCAGCATGTGATGTCCCTAAGCCTGTGGGACCCCCCCCACTTCCGAGGCCCACGGCATCCTCTCCATCCCCCTCCCTGGATCCTTGGTGTCCCCACCCATGTACCCATGGCATCACCATTCTGCCAGTGTTCCCAGGGTGTCCCCTGGTGCCGGGGGGGTCATTGCCTGGTGCCCGGGGGGTGACGGTGCCCGGCCCCCGCAGGTGCTGCCGCCGGTGCCGTCGGGCAGCCCCGGGCTCAGCCCCGGCGCCCCCCCCTTGGACGCCCTGTCCCCCTTCTTCAAGAAAAAAGCCCAAATCCTGGAGGTGCTGCGCAAGCTGGAGGAGACGGACCCGCTGCTGGGGCCCCCCCCGGCCTCCCCCGGCTCCCCCGAGCCCTGCGCAGCCCCGGGCTGGCCCCCCTGCCCGCTGCGGGGGCCGGGGGCTGCGGGGGGGTGGCGGGGGGCTGAGGGCAGCCCCTGCTCCTCTCCGGAGGAAGGGGGGCCGCCACGGGGGGCTCTGCTCAGCGCCTTGGCCGAGCGGCTGCTGCGGGGCGAGGGGGGCGGCTGCTGCCGGCGCAACGGCGAAGCCCCCGGGGGACCCCCCCGGCAGCGGCACGGGGACCACCCCGCGTTCCTGGGGCTCTGCGCCCCGGGCGAGGAGACCCCCGAGGGGGCCTTCACCCCGCTCTCGCCCGGGGGGGTCCCCAACGCCCTTCCCTCCCCCGCCAAGGCGCTCAAGCTGCCCCCCCCACCCGGGGGGCTGCGCCTCAGCCCCCAGGTCGCCCACTCCTCCAAGATCCCGTGTCGCGGTGCCCACCCCGAGGCCTCGCCGGGGCTCAGCCGCCGCGCCTCCCCCGACGCCCCCCCGGAGCCTGGCTCCCCCGAGCCCCCGTCCTTCCCCCTACCCCGCACCTTCGAGGAGGCCGAGCAGCTCCCCGGGCCCCCGGGACCCCCGACCGGTGCCGAGCGGGCGGCCGCCTCCCCCCCCAGCTCCCGCCGCGGCACGGGGGGCTCGGCCCCCTCCCGCCGCCCCGGCAAGAAGCCCCCCGAGCCGGGCTACCTGCCCTTCAAGGAGCGCCTGGCGGCCCTGGGCAAGCTGCGGGGGGCTGAGGGCCGAGAACCCCCCGGCCCGGGGCGGCCTGAGCGGGGCCACGGGGCCGAGCCGCGCCCCCCACCCCGGGCGGGCATGGGGGGCAGCCTCAAGCACCCCGAGCCGGCGCACGGCACTGAGCCCCTGGCCCGCTGCTACTCCTCCGGCTCCATGGGCGACCCCGGCAAGGCGGGGGGCAAGGGGCGCGTGGCCACAGGCAGGACCCCCCCGCGGGCCCCCCCGGCGCCCCCCGCCAAGTCCTCCCGCAGCCCCCACGGCAGCCCCACCAAGCTGCCCACCAAGGCGGGCGCCGGCAAAGCCGGGGCGCCGCGGGGCGAGGAGCCTTCGGGCGCCAAGGCGGGCGGGGGCCCCCACAAACCCCCCGCGGCCCCCGAGCCCACGGGACCGGCCCCGGGCGCCGCGGGGCACTCGGCCATCGAGGAGAAGGTGATGAAGGGCATCGAGGAGAACGTGCTGCGGCTGCAGGGGCAGGAGCGGGCGCCGGGCGCCGAGGCCAAGGGCAAGGCCGGGCTGGCGAGCTGGTTCGGGCTGCGGCGCAGCAAACTGCCCGCGCTCAGCCGGCGTGGGGACGGCGGGCGCGGGCGCGAGTGGGCCGGGACCCCCGCCCCGCTGCGCAGGGAGGTCAAGTTGGCCGCCCGCAAGCTGGAGGCCGAGAGCCTCAACATCTCGAAGCTGATGGAGAAGGCGGAGGACCTGCGGAAGGCGCTGCGGGAGGAACACGCCTTCCTGCAGGGGCTGGCGCTGGAGAAGGGCAGACCCCGCGGGCCCCCCCGCGGCCCCGGCCCCCTCCCCGTCATGTACCAGGAGGTGACGGCCGAGACCTTCATGCAGCAGCTGCTGGACAGGTGAGCGCCCCCCTGGTCCCCTGGGGGTGGGGGTGAGCGTGGCCTGTCCTGATGGGTTGTTCCCCCACAGGGTGGACGGGAAGGACGTTCCCTACGAGACCCGCCTGGAGCACAAGCGGGAGCTCTGTGACCTCCGGAGGGTCCCCCCCGACGCCAAAGACCCCCGGCTGTGCCGCCCGCCCCGCAACGGCATCGTGGGGCACCTGAGGGAGCCCCCGGACAAGGTGAGGATCTCCCCCCAGCCCCCAGGCCCCTCTCTGGGGGGGACCCCTGACCCCTCACCCTCCGTGCCCCTGCAGGTGCCGGACGTGGGGCTCCGGGACGAGCTGCCCTCGGACGAGAGCTTGTCCGAGTCGGGGACATCGCAGCACTTCGCCGGTGAGGGGGTGACAGGGGGGTTATGGTGGGGAGGGGGCACCAGGGTGGGCCCCCCTAGCCCGGCACTGACCACTCCCCTGGTACCACAGCCTGTGGGTCGCTGACGAGGACGCTGGACAGCGGGATCGGGACCTTCCCGCCCCCCGACTACGGGGGGGTCCCAGCCAAGAGCACCCCCAAACCGCGGGGCCGCCCCGAGGCGCTGCCCGGAGCCGTGCCCGCCGCCGCCACCAAAGTGCCGCGCAAGGCCCGGACGCTGGAGCGGGAGGTGCCCAGCGCAGAGGAGCTGCTGGTGCCCCCCAAACACCGGAGCGCCCCCGGGGGCCGCCCCCCGGCCCCCCCCGGCCCGCACGGGCACCGCGCCGCGCCCCAAGGTGGGTGTCCCCTCGGGCCAGGTGTGTGCCCCACGCTTGGACCCCCCACCATGGGGGGTGCCAGCGCTGACCCTCCTCGTCCCGCAGACACCGGGGATGACACCGGGAAGCCGCGGCGTGTCCAGCAGAGCAAGAACTGGACCTTCCCCAACGCCAAAGCCTGCGGTGCTGCCGACCCCTTCCTGTGCCCCTCTGGGGGGCTGGAGGGGCTGCACCGGCCCGTGCAGGTACAGGGGGCTGTGGGACCCCTGAAACCCTGGCATGGGGACCCTAAAACACTGCTGTGGGGACCCTAAAACTCTGGAGCAGGTCTCTGAAACCCGGGCATGGGGACCCCAGACCTTCCTACCCTCACTGTGGGGACGGAGAAACCACGAGGGGCCACGGGGAGTGGACAGGGGGGACTCATTGGAGCTCTGGGGTCCTTTGCCATGTCCTCACATCTCATTGGGGGTGACAAGGCCCTGTAACATTTTGGGGGGATGGAGGTTTCCTCCCACAATAAGGAGATGGCTGTGGGTGTGGTGAGCACTGGTGGGGAGTGGGGGGCACGGGCAGCCCCCCCTGCCCACCCTGTCCCTCCCCAGGCGCCCGTGTGCAGCCCAACCAGGCATCGAGGGGCGTCCCCCGAGGCCCCCCCGCCGCTGCCCCCCGCCCTGAGCGCCAGCAGCAGCCGGACCCCCAGCGCCTCAGACGTGGGGGACGAGGGCAGCACAGAGGCCCGGTCCCGGGACGGGGGGCACGGCCCCCCCGGGCTGGAACACTCTGAGTCCCTCAGCGACTCGCTCTACGACAGCCTCTCCTCCTGCGGCAGCCAGGGCTGAGCCCCCCCCGGCCGCGCTCCCGCGTCTTCCACCCCCTCCCTGCTGCTCCCGCTCCCGCTCTGGGGGTGATGCCTGGACTGGGGGGTCCCGCTTTCCCCAGCCCCCCCCCCCTTTCTCCTGGCTCTCTCCGATGGTGCTATGGCCCTGTACAGCCCCCACCGATGGGTTTTTAACTCAATAAAGCTGCCCCCTCCCCTCGGGTTATTTATATACGTGACGGTGCAGCCGCTGTGTCCCTGCGTGGGGACGGAGGGAGGGACAGACGGACACGGGAGATGGAGGGAGGGGGCCGAGACTTTGGAGTCTGAGCGGTTTATTGAATCATCCCGGTGTACAAAGAGCGGAGACGGCGGGACTTGGGAGCGCTGGGAATCGCGACGTCCCCGTGGCCCCTCCCAGCACGGGTTCACTTCTTGGCACTGGTGCTAAAGGGGGAGGCTCCGCCGCTGAGTTTGGCTGAGGGGGGTCCCACCAACCCCCCCACGGCTGGTTTTGGGGGGCTCACGGCTTCTCGGGGCGGGACAACGTTCTGGGAGCCAGCGGGGCCGGGGGACAAACCTCCACGGAAAGGGGACACGAGGGTGACCCCCCTGAGGGCCACGGGCCGGGGGGGGGGGCTGTGGGGGAGCCAAACTCCAGCAGGACCCACAAATTGGCCATTTTTTAATCCAAAAAAAAAAAAAAAAAAAAAAAAAGAAAAGCCGAACGAGAGAAAAACCCACGAGGTGCGAAAGCTTCCGGCTGCTTCCTCAGCAGCAAAGCGCAGCCCCTTTAATGACAGGGAGGGACAGGAGGGGACATGGGGACACGGGGACGGCTCCGCCTCGGCCCGGAGCCGCTTCACTTCTTCTCCTTCTTCTTGTTCTGCAAGAGGAGAGGCAGCCACGGTCACTGCTGGCTCTGTCCCCCTGTCCCCAACCCCGCAGGGCAGCTCCGTCCCCCCACCCTGCCCAGGGCCCCTCACCCACCTCGGACATGCCCAGGATCATCAGGAGCTCCCGGAAGATGTTGACGAAGTCGAGGAAGAGATCCACGCAGTGCCTGTGGGAGGGAGGGAGGGAGGGAGAAAGGGATGCTCAAGGGGGGGCCACGTTGTGCCCTGTGTCCCCCACCCTCGTGTCCCCAGCACCCACCAGATGTAATCCTTGTCCCCGCTCTCCGCCTTCTCGATGATGAGCTGCGTGTCGAAGAGCACGAAGCCGCACATGATCATCAGAGCCACGTACAGGTTGGCCTGTGGGGAGGAGAGGGGACATGAGGTGAGGGCAGTCCCCTGCTGGGGTCACCTGCCTGTCTGTCTGTCTGTCCGTCCTCAGTGTGGTCCCAGCAGGTGGTTGGGGACTCACCGTGAAGACCCAGGTGGATCTCACGAAGGCGTTAACCAGGGAGGAGAGGAGGAGCAGGGAGAGCCCGGAGAGCAGGAAACCTGCAGGGAGAGAGGGCAGGGAGTGAGGCCTGGCCCCTGCCCACGCAGGGGAGCCCCCAGCACCCCTGAGAGTGCCCCCCAGAGCCTCTCTCACCTCCCAGGTAGAGGTAGCTGCGGCGCCGGGCGTACAGGGCGCTCAGCGAGAAGCAGGCGAAGATGGTGGCAGTGCCCAGGAAGGCGGTGGGGATGATGCTGGGGGGGAGGAGAGGGGGGTCAAAGGGGTCAAAGAGACAGCTTGGGGTGGGAACAGCGCCCGGGGGGTGATGGGGACACACACGCTCCTACCTGGGGTTGATAGAGATGCACATTTGCAGGAGGGGCCCCAGGTTGGTGCCTGAAAGGACAGAGCTGGGTGTCACTGAGGGTATTTTGGGGGCTGGGGTCCCGCAGGATGCGAGGAGGGGGTCCCCAGCGCCCACCTACCCGTGAGGAAGGCGAAGGCAACCAGCATCCCCAGCCTCTTCTGCTCGGTCTCGCGGCTGTGCGGGGTGGCTGTGAGCCAAACCATCAGTCCCAGCGCGCCCAGGCCGGTCAGGAACCCAAACTGGGAGGGGGGGAGAGACATGTGAGGGCTGGGCATTGCCCCACCCGGGGGGTGCAGGGCTGAGGGTGCCCCCCAAGGCCCCTCACCTGGAACAGGTGGGTCACCATGTTGACGTAGGCGCCCGCGGCCGCCACGAACATGCAGAGGGCGAAGCTGCCATAGACCCTCTTCAGGTGCTCCTGAGTGGAGGCTGAGCTGTGGGCGAGGGGAAGGGGTGTGAGGAGGGGGCCAGAAGGGGTGGTATAGCCTCCCCTCGAGCCCCCCACCCTACCAGGGGGTGTCACACTCACATGTGGGAGAACTTGAAGAGGGCGTCGAAGTTGATGCTCCGATCGAAGACGTTCATGGTGCCGGGCTGGGGTGGGCCCAGGGCCGCTCCGCAGGGTGCAAGCTGGGAGGGGACAGGGGGGGTCAGGGGTGCCCAGAGCACTCCCACAGTCCCCCCAGGAGCCGGGTGGGAGCCCAGGAGCGGCAGAGCAAGCGGCAGGCGCTGGGATCTGCCCGGGCTGTGGAGCCTCCCCGGCCCAGCTGGTGCAAGCGCTGCCGGCTGTTGCGAGGCCCCCGGGGACCCTCCGGGTGTTGCGGGGCTGTTGCAAGGCCGGGCCGGCCCCCGGGGACTCTCCGGGGGGGGTTTCTGCGAGGCCCAGGGGAGCCCCCGGGGAGGCCCCGGTGCCGCGGGAGCGCTGCCGGCAGCTGGAAATGTCGCTGTGCCAGGTGACTATTAGTGCCCGTAATGACGTCCCCGGAGGTGGCTCTGGCAGCAGGAGGCTCCCGGCAGGGCCTCTTCCTCCCACTCCTCCTCCTCCTCCTCCTCCTCCTCCTCCTCCTCGTCCGGCCGGCTCGGCCGGCTCTGTCCCCTCTGGCACCCGCGGGAGCCCGACCTGCCCGGCCAGTGGCACGAGCCACCTGTCCCCGAGGGACACGCGGGACCCAAAAGGGCTCGGTGGGGTGTGGGACGAGGGGGTTCCAGCCAGCCCCCCCATCGGCACAGGGGAGGATCTGGGGGAGGTGGGGAGGGTCTCATCCTGCCACACTGGCACAGCCTAGAGGTGCTGGGGTTACACCCCGGCACGGGGACAGTGACACCGGGCTGGTGCCACCACGGGGCTGGTGCCACCACGGGGCTGGTGCCACCAGGCCATGGGGACCCCCCGGGTCACCCCCTGCAGTGGGGCAGGGGTGAAGGTGCAGCCATGGTGACAGTCCCCGCCGGGCTGTGGTGGCTGGGGAGGTGTGACAGGGGTGTGACAGCCCCCCCCGGGGCCGGGGCCGCCGGGGACAGCTCGTTCCATCAGGCAGGGCCCTCCGGGTGCCGGTCCCGGGGTGGCAGGAGGACTCGAGGCCAGATCCCGGCCCCCCTTCCCCGGTTCCCCTCGGAGCCCCCCCCGGCCCCAGCGCCGCTTTCGCTTTCGCCGGTACCGCCCCCGCTCGGGCCCGAGCGACCTTTACCCACGGCTTCCTGCAGCCAGCCCCGGCGCTTCCCCTCCTCCCCCCGCTCCCCCAGCCCCGATGCCTCCCAATCCCCCTCGGTAAAACCGGGCGGAGACACCCCCGGGGCCCGATCCGCGCGTGCCACCCCCCCCCCCCCCCACCGCGGGGCCTGGCGGGGGGGGGGGCGGGACCCCCGGATAGCCCTGAGAGGGGGGCTTTAGGGGGATCCCCTGGCTCCGTAGTCCCCTCGGGGTCCCCCAGACCCCTCTCTGGCCCCCCTGGCCCGATCCGGGCCCCCCCGGCCCGCGCCCCCCGCCCGCACCTGCGCCGCGTCCGCCGCCCGTGCCAGGCCTCGAGCGCCGCGCCCCGCCCCCCGCCGCCCATTGGCTGAGCCTCCGGCTGGTCCCACCCTTCGCCTCGGTCCATTGGCTTACGCTGGCGCTGGGGGCGGGGCCCGCCGCGCGCCGCCGTTACCGCCCGGGCCGCGCCCGAGCGCCGCCGTTGGGCCTCGGTGCGCGAGCACGGTGCTGATTGGCTGCCGCGGGCGCGGGCCTGGCCAATGGGAGGGCCCCGTTCGCTGCAGGGGCCTTCGCTCGCCCCCCCCCCCCCGCGGTGGCGCGGCCGAGCCCGGAGGCGCCCTCTGGCGGTGCCGCCGGGACGGACAGCGGCGGGGGCGGGACCGGGACCGGGCGGGACCGGGAGGGACCGGGCGGGACCGGGAGGGGCGGGGGGGGCGGGACCGGGAGGCGGTGGCGGCGGCAGCGCCGGACACGACGGGCTGAGCCTCCCCCGCCGCCCCCCGGTGCCTGGGCCGGGGATGGGGAACGTGGAGAGCGCGGACGGGGAGGCGCTGCCCCGGGGCCCCGGAACGGCGGCAGCCCACCCGGGGGGACCTGGGCTGTTCGCCCCGGGAAAGATGCCGATGCCAGAGCCCTGCGAGCTGGAGGAGCGCTTCGCGCTGGTGCTGGTAAGAGGCCGACCCCCGCCGTTCCCCCTCGCGGTTATCGGTGGGCTCCTCCGGTTCCCGGTGCACCCTTGCGGTGCGCTTCCCCCGTACTCCGTCCCTGCGCCTCCTCCGGGTCCCGCTGCGCCCCCTCGATCCGACCTTCCCGGGACCCCTCCCGATGCTCCCACTCGGGCCACCGGGAAGGCACCGGGCACCGGCGGGACGCCACCAGCGCCCGGAGCCACAGGGAACAGGCGGGGAGCGCCGGTGCCCGCGGGGATGGGCAGTGGCCGCGGGACCGCGGGGAAAACCCCGCCCGGGACAGCCCCGGGGGGTGACGCCACTCCCGGTGCCACCGGCGGGCCCCCTGAGGCCCGGGGAATTTGTGAACCGGGAAAGTCCCGTCGGGGCGGCGCGCGGGGCTGCGGGCGGGGTGTCCTCGTGGTTGCGGGGGTCCCCAGGGCTGGGGTTCCCCCTTGGGTGCCGGTTCCCAGGGGGTGTGGGGTTTCCCGGTGGGTGCGGGGGTTCCCGGTGGGCGCGGGTCCCCCGCGCGGTCCCCGGTCCGCTGTCACGACCGGGGCGGTGACCACCCCGCCGCGGTCACCGACCCGACCCACCGGTGCCACCGCGTCCCCGGGACGTGGCTCGGCTGTGCCCCGTCCCCACCCCGAGCCCCCGGTGCCACCGGGACCCTCAACACTGCGGGGGGGGTAACGCACCGGCGCCGGGCTCTCTGCACGGGCTGTCCCGGTGGCCCCTCCGCGTCTCCGCTTTGTTTAGGGGGGGACACACACCGTGACCGGTGACACCGGTGCCCCCCGGTTCCCACCGCCCGGCCCCGCCGTCCCGGCGGGGGCCGCCGCCAGCGGAAGCCGCGGCCAGGCAGGAAATGCCGAGTGTGGTCCCACGGGGCTCTGGAAGCCGAAACCGGAGGGCATCGGAGGGGTACGGGGGGCACCGACACCCCCGGCGTGGGCGCGTCCCGCCGGTGACCGAGCGGCTCCCGCCCGCGGCGCCGCTGCCCGTCCCGCATCCCACGCGGGGCGGATGCGACCGCCGGTCCTCGCGGGGCCGGTGGCGGGGGGGACACGTCCTGCCGGGCGACACCGATGCCGGGGGGGAATCAGTTTGGAGGGTTGTTGGACCAGCCCCCCCTCAGGTCCCAAAATGTCCCCCGCTCCCGTCGGCGGCGCCCGGTGCCGTCCCGGCTGCTGCCGGGGGTGGAAAATATTCCATCATGTGATGGAGCTCCGGCGGCCCCCGGACGGGAGGATCCGCCCCGGTGCCCCCCAGCCCCGGGATGCGCTCCAGCCCCGGTACCGCCGTTCCCGGGGGGATTCAGCCCCCGGGACAGCCGTGGGGGGTCCCGGTGGGGGCGGCGGCGGAGGAAGTGCCCGGCCGGGAGCGGCCGCGCTCCCACCACAAAGGCAGGAAACCGAGCGGCGGGAACGCCGGGGCGGGCGGCTGCGCTTCAAAGCCCCCCGGTGCCCCCCCGGTGCTCCCCGACCCCACCCGGGGTCTCTGTGTGTCCCTTCCGCCTCCGTCTCCGAGAGGGCCCCGGGATTTTGCCGGTGGCCCGGGGGGGATAAGGGCAGTCCTGTGGGGAGGGAACGGTGCTTTTTTGGGGGGGCCCCGTGCTGGCGGTGATGTCCCCGTGGGCCCGCGGGACCACTGCCCAGCGGTGTTCTGTCTCGCCCAGTCTCTGTTTCCCGGTTTTCTGCGGCTCTGTGGGATCGGGATGAGCAGGGGAGGGATAATTTTAGCTGCCACGGGGCGGGTGGAGCGGTGGCAGTGACCGGCTCCCGATAACGGGGCTGCCCGGACCTGCGTCACCAGGGTGACATCACTGTCGGGGGTGGCATCGCCCACCGGGACGGCATCATGTGCTGGGATGGCGTGTCCTGCTGGGGTGGCACTGCCCCAATCCCACAGCCATCCGGCATCCCCGGTGCCCGCTGGGACGCTCCCTTCGTGTCCCCTGCACCACATCCCCCTCCCGGGGGTCCCCCATGGAGATTCCTGGTGTCCTGGTGAGCCAGCACCGGTGCCTGGCCTTGTGCCCAGTGCCCCAGAGAACGGGGACTGATGCCAGATCTCGTGCCCACTGTCCTGGTGAGCTGTCACCAGTGCCAGCTCTCGTGCCCGCTGTCCTGGTGAGCTGTCACCAGTGCCAGCTCTCGTGCCTGCTGTCCTGGTGAGCTGTCACCAGTGCCCGGCCTCGCTGTGGTTGGGAGCGGAGGCTGCGGTTGCCGTGTGGAAGTGGGTGCAGACAGGAAGGACGTGTCGGGGATGGGGAGATTTGGTGCTGCCCACAAGCTGGCACCTGGCCCGGTTGGCACTGCTGTCCCCGTGCCACATCTGTGCCCACCGGTGCCAGTGACTTTGGCTGTGCCATGGGCCTGAGTGCCCTTAAGGGGGACCCTGGCTGTGCTATGGGTGCTTTCTGGGGGGACCCAGGCTGTGCCATGGGTCTGGGTGCTCCCGAGGGGGGCAATGTCCCCTTGTCCCCGGGGTGACACCTCTGCTCTGCCCCCAGAGCTCCATGAACCTGCCCCCGGACAAAGCCCGGCTCCTGCGCCAGTATGACAACGAGAAGAAGTGGGACCTCATCTGCGACCAGGTGGGGGCTGAGGGGTCCCTGCCATCCTGGGGAGGGTCTGGGGGGGCTGTGCTGCTGTCCCTGTGTCACCAACGCCCCTCTGTCCCCTCCAGGAGCGGTTCCAGGTGAAGAGCCCCCCCCATGCCTACATCCAGAAGCTGCGCAGCTTCCTGGAGCCCGGGGTCACTCGGAAGGTGAGGGACCTGGGGGGGCCTGGGAGGGGCCTGGGGGGCTCCGAGGGGGCACAGCTCAGCCTTGCTCTGCCCCCAGAAGTTCAGGAGGAGGGTTCAGGAGTCGACCAAAGTGCTGCGTGAGCTGGAGATCAGCCTGAGGACGAACCACATCGGGTGAGTGTGGGGGGTCCCAGGGAGAGGTGTGGGGTCCTGGGGTGGGGTATGGGGTCCTAGGGAGGGGCTGTGGGGTCCTGGGGTGGGGTGCGGGGTCCCGGGGTGGGGTGCAGGGTCTCAGAGTGGGGAACAAGGACACGGGGGGGCCTGTGGGGTCCCGTCACCAGCCCCGCACAGCTGCAGGGGAAGCCGGAGGCGCTGCAGGAACTGGGCCGGTTCCTGCCCCGGCCCGCGGGCAGGTCCCGGGGGCGGATGCCGGGGCGGATGGGCCGGCGATGACGCCCTGGACGCGGCCAGATCCCGGCTGGCTCCTCCTGGCACCTGAGGGCTCGCTCGGCACCGTCCCCGAGCCGGGGACACCCCGACCCTCACCGGGATGCCCGCGGGGGCAGCGCGGGGGGGCGGGAGGGACGGGGCGGTCCCGGGGGTGTCGGGGTCGTCAGGGACGGGTTCCCGGTCGTGCCCGCGTGCCCGGCGCGGCTCGTGCACGTGCCGGGCTCTTCCCCGCCGCCGGCCCCGCTCGTCCCTGCCCACGGACCCAAAATAGCAGCAGCCGGAGACAGGAAACGGGCTGGGGCGAGGGGGCTGGCGGCGGCAGGAAAGGGGCGGCTGCGGCTCCCCCCTCCCGGCTCCCTGACGCGGGGCCGTGGGCAGGCGTGGGGACCCCCCCAGTGCTCCTGGTGGAAGCCCCCACCCCGCGCACCCCACTCCGTGCACCCCCCTCACACCCCTCCCTGCTCCTGGGCACAGCACCTAAATGTGCACCCCAACATCCTCCCAGGGGTCGGGGCACCCCGAAGTCCTCCCCCAGTGGGGGGAATCATCCCAGGTTGGGGGTGCAGCAGCCCCAGCACCCATCCCTGTTTCCCGCCCTTGCTGAGCCCTCCCCACCCTGCACCCCGCAGATAACCCCGTACCGGTGCTGGCACCGGCGATAGCACCGAGGCTGCAACGGCCACCGCAGCCCTGGGGTGTCCCCACCACCCCCTCACCCTCCCTGTGCCTCGACAGGGGTCCCTGTGGTGGAGGGGGTTGTGCTGGGGGGGGTCCCTGACCCCTGTGGGCCCTGACGGGTTCCTGGTGCCACAGGTGGGTGCGGGAGTTCCTCAACGACGAGAACAAGGGGCTGGACGTGCTGGTGAACTACTTGTCCTTCGCCCAGTGCGCTGTCATGTGAGTGGGGTCGGGGGTCCCGGGGGGAATGGGAGAGGGCCTGGTCCCCGTAGCAGCTCCCTGCTCTGGGTGGCCGATACTGGTTGGTCCCTTATCATCCCTGGGACACCAATGTGGGGACCTGCCTGCCATGGGGTCCTGAGGGCCACGGGATGCTCAGTCCCCTCCTGCCCACCCTGGGGGTCCCAGAACCACCTTCGTGCCTGTCCCTGCCCCACTGCCCTCCCAGCCCCTGCCTCAGCGCTTGCCTCTGTGTGCCCCCTGCCAAAGCCTCGTGCCCCCTTGCCAAAGCCTTGTGCCCTCCCGCCGCGCGCGTGTCCCGCCCCCAGGTTGGATTTTGAGGGCCTGGAAGGCGGCGAGGACGGCGCGCTGGAGAAGCTGCGCGCCTGGAGCAGGTCCATCGAGGATCTGCAGCACCCCAGCGCCCTGCCCGCCCCCTTCGCCAGCAGCCTGGCCCGCTCTGCCCGCCAGACCGCCCTACGGTACGTACCCGGGGGGACATCCGCCAGGGGGGCACGTCCCGCCGGAGGGGCACATCCTGCTGCGGGGGTACGTCCTGCTGGAGGGGCTCTGGTTGGCCACGGCACTGCCGCTTGCTGGTGCCTGCCAGTGTGGTGTGCCTTGTCCTGGTGTGGCACGGCGTGTCCCGGTGTGCCATGCTGAGCGCTGTCCTGCCGTGGCGCCCGGAGCTCGGGCTGTGCCGTGGCACGTGCCGCGTGTGCCGCGTGTCCCGCGCTGCCTCGCGCCTCCCGTCCCTGCCCGTGCTCCGCCCGCCCCTGCTCTGGCTCTGCCCTGCCCCTGTGCCCCGGGGTAACACACCCCGTCTCTGCTTCCAGGGCTGGGTGCCCCCTCTCTGGCTGTGCTCTCTCTCTCTCTCCTCCGTGCCCACCTCGCCGCTCGCCCGCCCGCCGGGTAAGTACCGGCGTGCCGGGGCCGGCCCGGTGCTCACGGCGGCTCCGCGTCTGCAGCCTCTGTCCCTCTGTCCCTCCGACCGCTTCTCTCTGCCTCTGCCCCTCCTAAAGCCCTGCTGTCCCCACACTGTCCCCTCCCTGTCCCTCGGTGAGCGCTGGCGGTGCGGCACGGCGGGCGAGGGTCCCGCTCACCGCGTGTCCCCCCATCCCCCAGCTACGGGACCCTGCCCAGCCGCCGGGCGCTGAAGAACTCGCGCCTGGTGAGCCAGAAGGACGACGTCCACCTCTGCATCATGTGCCTCCGGGCCATCATGAACTACCAGGTACTGTGACCGCACGGCGGGGGCACCGATGTCGCCACTGTCACCGCTGTCACCGTGGCTGACGCTGTCCCTGCTCCGTCCCCGCAGTACGGCTTCAACCTGGTCATGTCCCACCCCCACGCTGTCAATGAGATCGCCCTGAGCCTCAATAACAAGAACCCGAGGTAAGGGGGGGGTCCTGGCGTGACGGGGGTGCCGGTGCTGGCCGGGGGTGACGGTGACGCTGTGCCCAGGATGAAGGCGCTGGTGCTGGAGCTGCTGGCGGCCGTGTGCCTGGTCAGGGGGGGCCACGAGATCATCCTCGCGGCCTTCGACAACTTCAAGGAGGTAGGAAGGGAGTGGGAGCAGCAGGCCCAGGCTGGCATGGGGGCAGTGGGGGGGGAGACAGGACCGAGCCAGGATAACCCCGTGTGCGCTGCCTGCTCAGGTGTGCAAGGAGAAGCATCGCTTCGAGCGGCTCATGGAGTACTTCCGCAACGAGGACAGCAGCATCGACTTCATGGTGGGACACCCGGTCCTGGGAGAGGGGGAGGGTCTTTGGGAGGGGGCAGGGAAGGGCTCCCGGTGACCCCAGGTGACCCCCTGCCCGCAGGTGGCCTGTATGCAGTTCATCAACATCGTGGTGCACTCGGTGGAGGACATGAACTTCCGCGTCCACCTCCAGTACGAGTTCACCAAGCTGGGGCTGGAGGAGTTCCTGCAGGTACGGGGTAAACAGGGCTCGAGGGGGGGGGGGGGGATCACCCCATGGGGCCCCCCCAGCCCCTGATGCCGCCCCCGTGCCCGCAGAAGTCGAGGCACACGGAGAGCGAGAAGCTGCAGGTGCAGATCCAGGCGTACCTGGACAACGTTTTTGACGTGGGGGGGCTGCTGGAGGACGCCGAGACCAAGAACGTGGCCCTGGAGAAGGTGGAGGAGCTGGAGGAACACTTGTCCCATGTATGTGAGCACGGGGGGGTGTGCAGGGACCTCTTGGGGTCCCGGGGGAGGTCAGTGGTGACACCTGGGGGGTCCCCGAGGGGGTATCACAGCCGTGTTCACCCCCCCAGCTAACAGAGAAGTTGCTGGACCTGGAGAACGAGAACATGATGCGGGTGGCGGAGCTGGAGAAGCAGCTGCTGCAGCGGGAGAAGGAGCTGGAGGTGGTCAAAGTGAGTGAGGGGGCCTTGGGGGGCCGTGGAGGGCAGGGAGGGGTCCCACCCCCCCGGCCTGACGCTCGCTGTCCCCAGGAGACCTACGAGCACACGAGCCACCAGGTGCACACGCTGCGCAGGATGATCAAGGAGAAGGACGAGGCTTTCCGGCGTCGCTACGGCTCCGAGCCGCCCCCCGTGCCCGGCGCAGAGTCCCCCCCCCAGCCCGAGCCCGAGCCCCTAGAGGACACCCTGCGGCTCCCAGTCCTGCCCCCCGTGGAGGCCGCGCCCCCTCCACCCCCTCCACCGCCCCCGCTCCCGCCCCCCGCGCCCCCACTCCCAGGTGAGGAGGGGGAGCCCCCCGGGGCATCCCCAAAAACGGGGCATCCCGGGGCTGGGCTGTCCCCAGGGGTGGGAAGGGGGCTCTCAACGCGGGGTGTCCCTTGTGCTGGGCTACTCCAGAGGGTGGGGGTGTCCCCAGAATGGGGGTCTCACCCTCTCGTGCCTTCACAGGGAAGTGCCCCCCGGCCCCGCCGCTGCCTGGGGCTTCGCCCTCCATCGCCCTCACCGTTGGGCTCTCGGGTAAGGGAGGGTGACACGGGGACTGTGGGATGGGGACAGGGAGGGCCTGGGGACCAGGGGGAAGGGACAGGGGACAGGCACGGTGAAGGAATCAGGGTGAGGACAGGGAGGGTGGAGGGATTGTGGGGAGAGGGGCAGAGGACAGGGAAGGGTTGCAGGCACCAGGGGGTCAGGATTGTTCAGGAATGGCCCAGGGGATGGTGACACCGAACTCAGAAGGCTCAGGGTGGGCACAGGAGCTGTCCCCCCGCCTCCCCCTGCCCCAGGGGGTGCTGAGCCAGCTCCCCCCACCCCCTGTTGGCAGCCATCCGGATCAAGAAGCCCATCAAGACCAAATTCCGGTTGCCGGTGTTCAACTGGACGGCGCTGAAGCCCAACCAGATCAGCGGGACCGTATTCAGCGAGCTGGACGACGAGCGGGTGCTGGAGGTGAGCCCTGGGAGCCCCTCCCGAGCGGCTGGGTGGGCACCAGCACCCCCCCAGGTGGGTCTGTGACCCCCCCCCCACCTCGTCCCCCCAGGACCTGGACCTGGAGCGCTTCGAGGAGCTGTTCAAGACCAAGGCGCAGGGCCCGGCGCTGGACCTGGTGTGTGCCAAGAGCAAGGCGGCGCAGAAAGTGGCCACCAAGGTGACGCTGCTGGAGGCCAACCGCGCCAAGAACTTGGCCATCACCCTGCGCAAGGCCGGGCGCGGCGCCGACGAGATC
>NW_020956748.1:100902-137001 GCF_003031625.1 Empidonax traillii | reverse complement strand
ACCTGGAGCGCTTCGAGGAGCTGTTCAAGACCAAGGCGCAGGGCCCGGCGCTGGACCTGGTGTGTGCCAAGAGCAAGGCGGCGCAGAAAGTGGCCACCAAGGTGACGCTGCTGGAGGCCAACCGCGCCAAGAACTTGGCCATCACCCTGCGCAAGGCCGGGCGCGGCGCCGACGAGATCTGCAGGGCCATCCACACGTACGGCCCCACTCTTGGGGGGGGAAATTGGGGGTTGGTTGGCATGCAGAGGGGTCCAGGCAGAGTGGGGGGGGGGGTTGGCAGGGGGGCGCAGAGGGGGTTGGTTGGGGTGCAGGAGGTCTGCTGGGAGCTGCTCCCCGACGTTGCGGGCGCGGGGCAGGTTCGACCTGGCGACGCTGCCGGTGGATTTCGTGGAGTGCCTGATGCGGTTCCTGCCCACGGAGGCCGAGGCCAAGGCGCTGCGCCAGTACGAGCGCGAGCGGAAGCCGCTGGAGGAGCTGGCGGACGAGGACCGGTTCATGCTGCAGTTCAGCAAGGTGGAGAGGCTGCCCCAGCGCATGGCCATCATGGCCTTCCTTGGCAACTTCGCCGACAACATCCAGATGCTGACGCCGGTACGGAGCCGGGAAAGGAGGGGATTGGACCTGCTGGACCCCCCCCTACCCCGGCTGAACCCCCCCCCGTGCTGTCCCCCCTGCAGCAACTCAACGCCATCATCGCGGCCTCGGCCTCCGTCAAGTCCTCCCAGAAGCTGAAGCACATGTTGGAGGTGGGGACAGGCTGGGTGGGGGTCCTGCGCTCCAGCCTCGCTGGGGCTGGGAGAAGAAGGGGTCCTGTGGAGGTCCCACTGTCTCCTGACCTCCCAATCCTGCTGCTCTGCACCCCCCATCCCCTGTGCTTCGCCCCTGCAGATCATCCTGGCGCTGGGCAACTACATGAACAGCAGCAAACGTGGCGCTGTCTACGGCTTCAAACTGCAGAGCCTGGACCTGGTGGGCAGCCCTGACCCCCCCCCATATCCCTTCCCCGGCTCCCTGGGGCCCCAGGGGTCCCATCCCACATCTCTGACCACCCCCCTCCTCCCCAAATCCTGCTGCAGCTGCTGGACACCAAGTCGACGGACAGGAAGATGACTCTGCTGCACTTCATCGCCCTGACGGTGCGGGAGAAGTACCCGGAGCTGGCGACCTTCTGGCAGGAGCTGCACTTCGTGGAGAAGGCGGCAGCAGGTGCCCCCCCAAACCCCGTGCCCACAGCACCCCCCACCTCACTATGCCCACCCTGCAGGGCCCCTGACCCGCCCTCTGTGCCCGCAGTGTCCCTGGAGAACGTGCTGCTGGACGTGAAGGAGCTGGGCCGGGGGATGGAGCTGCTGCGGCGGGAGTGTGGGATGCACGAGAGCGCCGTGCTCCGCTCCTTCCTGGGGGGCAACGAGGGGCAGCTGGAGCGGCTGCAGCGGGACGCGCGCACGGCCGAGGTGAGGGCGGCTCCCGCCAGGCCCTGCGTGGGCCTCGGGCACAGCTGGGCACCCACACCTCGCCCTGCACGATCCTTGCGTGTTCCTGGTCATCCTCACCTTGCTCTGCACGATCCTCGCGCGCTCCTTGTCACGCACACCTCACTCTGCACGCTCCCTGTGCGCGCCTGCCCTGCTGTGCCTGCCCCTGGTGCCCCCCTGTGCCTCACAACCCCCCACCCCGAGCCTGGCACTGCCCCGTCCCTGACCGCCCCCACCCCGTGCCAGGACGCCTACAACACCGTGGTGCGGTACTTCGGCGAGAGCCCCAAGACCACCCCCCCGTCCGTCTTCTTCCCGGTCTTTGTCCGGTTCATCCGCTCCTACAAGGTGAGGTGGGACCAGGAGGGGACACACAGAGGGTGGGTGGCACTGGGGGAGTGGCTCTCACCGCCCCGGTGCCCCGGCAGGACGCGGAGCAGGAGAACGAGACGCGGAAGAAGCAGGAGGAGGTGATGCGGGAGAAGCTGCTGGCGCAGGAGGCTAAAAAGCAGGAGAAGGTGAGCGTGGGTGGGCTGGGAAGGATGGGGGGGCAGAGCAGGGACCCCCGTGTCCCTAACCTGGAGCCTCCCTCGCAGCGCAACAAGTGGCAGCAGCAGGAGCTGATCGCGGAGCTGCGGCGGCGCCAGGCCAAGGACCACCGGCCCGTCTACGAGGGCAAGGACGGCACCATCGAGGACATCATCACCGGTACGGCCCCCCCAGCCCCTGCCCCGGCCCCCCTGGCTGCAGGGGCTGATATCTCCCTGTCCCCCCTGCCCCCAATTTGGCCACGGGGGCTGACATCTCCCTGTCCCCCCCCCCCCATTCCCCGCCCGTGCCCCCCGCAGCGCTGAAGAGCGTCCCCTTCACCGCCCGCACGGCCAAGCGGGGCTCCCGCTTCTTCTGCGACCCGTCCCACCACGACGAGTCCAGCTGTTAGTCCCCAGGTACCACTGCATGCCTGGATCCCCCCGGATCCCCCCCTGGATCCCTTCTGGCCCTGCATGTCCCCTCCTGCACGCCCCCTCCCCGCATGTTGTCACCCTGGGGTGCCCGAGCACCCTCCGGTCCCTTGGAATGGAGCAGGATCCTGGTGAAAGGATCCCAGCACTGGATCCTGGTGCAATATTGGATCCCAGAGTGGGGTCCCAGTGCAATATTGGATCCCAGAGTGGGGTCCCAATGCAATACTGGATACCAGGGAAGGATCCCAATGCAATACTGGATCCCAGGACAGGATCCCAATGCAATACTGGATCCCAGGGAAGGATCCCAATGCAATACTGGATCCCAGGACAGGATCCCAATGCAATACTGGATCCCAGGACAGGATCCCAATGCAATACTGGATCCCAGAGTGGGGTCCCAATGCAATACTGGATCCCAGGACAGGATCCCAATGCAATACTGGATCCCAGGACAGGATCCCAATGCAATACTGGATCCCAGGGAAGGGTCCCAGCCCACTGACTGACCCCAGCACAGGGTCCCGGTGCACTGCAGGATCCCAGAGCGGGAGGACTCACCCTGAGCTGCCTGTACCCTGGGAGGGGAGGTCACCTGGGCCCCCCCTTGGGCCAGGCCAGCTGTCCCCAACAGTGTCCCTGACTGTCCCTTCTGTCCCACAGCCCGCAGGTGCATCCGCCTGTAGCCAGGAGAGGCCGAGGACCTGGCTGGGGGCAGGAGGGGCTGGAGCTGCCTCAGTTTCCCCTCCTCACCCCGTCCTGCCCTGCAGGTGCCAGAGGGGGGGGACTCTGTCCTGTCCCAACACCGTGCAGGGGTTGGGGGGAAATGTCCTCGTGCCACCGTCCTGGCGGGTGACACCCCCGTCCCTGCGCCCGGACCGCCCCCAGACCACCCGAGACAGAGGCCAAATCCAGCTGTGGGGGGACCCCGGGGAAGGGGTGTCACTGCTTCAGGGCCCCCCACCCCACCACAGGGACCACGGGGACCACCCCCAGCCCGCGCTCGACACTTTGTGAACGCTAAAAGTGCTGATGTGAACACTAAAAGTGCCAAAAAAAAAAAAAATGGACCAAAGCCAGGCCGGGGGGGTGGCTGGGGGGAGTGGCAGGATGGTGCCCACCGTCCCAGGACCCCGCCCCCCGGCCCCACCCCCTCACCCCCCAGTGACTTTTTGTACATGTGAAATATATGGAATCTTTTACATGGCCACTGCCTGATTGGGGGGACTGGGGGTGGGATTCACAGGGGGGTTCCAAGGGTCTGCAGTGCCCCCCCTTCCCCAGGCTGGGGGTCTCCGGGCGTGGGGGCCACAGGGATACACAGGGGGCAGAGCTTCAGCAGGGCTTTGCAGTGCTGTTATTACAGTTCTGGGATTAAAAGGGAGGGGGGAACCTGCTTTTGGGAGCCACCCCCACATCACCAGCCCTGTTCCAGGGTGGGGTGACACCAGCTCACCCCTCTCATGGTGGCTGTGGGGGACTGGGAGCAGATTAGGGGCCAGGAAGGGCTGTGGGGAGCGGGGTGGGGGGCAGGATGCAGCCCCAGGAGCAGTGGAAAAGGGGGTGAAGGGACAGGATCAGACATAGGAGGGGCAGGATGGGGCCAGCAGGGCAGAAAGAGTTTGGGGGGGCAGAATGTGGCCACCGGGGTCCAAGGGGCTGGGAGGGGCAGGATGCCATCCCATACCCTGGCAGCGGGGCAGGGGCCTGGCTCCTTCCCTGAGCCCCACCAGCCCAGGGATTAGCCCTGAAACAGGGAATAAAAGTTTCCCCTAATCCTCTTGGGGGGGATTACCAGCACTGCCGCGCCCAGGGCGGGATCCAGCCCGGCCCCAGCCCCCCTCCCAGCACCACTGTGGCCTTTTAATCCATCCACACGACCCCCTGCCCCATCCCGGGGGCCACCAGAGATGGTGTGGGCAGAGGCCGTGCTGCCCAGCCCCGTCCACCCGTGTCCATCCATGTCCATCCATCCATCCATCCGTCTGTCCATCCGCCAGGCTCGGTGACATCCACCCCACGAGCCCCCGGTGCTGTCCCAGAGGACTCTCCCAGAGGTGCCGCAGCCTGTCCGTCTGTCCGTCCCCTCCAGGGGGGTGCCCGTCCGTCTGTCCATCCCTACCTGCCCCCGGCGCCGTCCACCCGCGGGCCACCCGTCCGTCTGTCCGTGCGGGGGGCCCCGTCCGTCCGTCTGTCCCTACGTGCCCTCGGTGCCCGTGTCGGGCTCGGACAGGCGCGGCTCGCCCTGCGCCGTGGGCGCCGCCAGGCTCTCTGCCTGCAGCAGCAGGTTGCAGCCGAGGAAGAGGACGGCGAAGGCGACGGCGAGGCCGAGCACCAGCACCACGGCGATCTGGGCGGCCTCGCTCAGCCCCGTGTCCTCACGGGTGGCGTTCATGGCCCCCTCCTGCTCCTCCTCCTCCTCCTCCTCTTCCTCCCGGGAGCGAGTGCGGCGCCAGCGACAGACGGGGAGGGTTTAAGTGATGTCAGGGCCTGTCTTATCCCCCCCTTCTCCACGGCCCCCCTCACGCCTGGAGGCGCAGGAGCCCAGTGGATCCCCCCCAGCCCAGGGAGGGAGGGAGGGAGCAGTTCTGCCCCCCCTTGGTGCAGTGGAGGGGAGCAGGGTCCTGCATGGAGGGAGGGGTCACCCTCGGCCCTCTCTGATGTGTCTGGGGGGCGGCTGGGGCTGCCCCACTCAGGGTGTGGGCAGCACTGCCCCCCTGCCCGCTGCAGCCACTCAGGCCCCCAGCACTGAGGTGCAGTGGGGACACCCAGCTCAGCCCCACAGCACTGGGGACCCCCAGCTCAGCCTCAGCATCTGCTTTCCCCCCACCATGCCCTGAGCCCCCCAGCCAGGGTGTGACCAGGCTCCACGTGAAAGCAGGAACACTTTATTTTTGGGGGCAGTTCCAGCCCCCCAGGGAACAGGGTGACACCAGGGGGGGTTCAGTCAGTGACACGGGACACGGCCAGCACTGGCTGTGTGGCACCCAATGTGCTTCAGAGGGGTGGGGTTCAGGTGTCACCCTGCCCCTCAACACCCCGTGCCAGGCCCCAGTGCCACGCCAAGCTGGTGCCACACGTGCCCCGAGGGCTCACCCCCATCATCAGCCAGGCCAAAGCCGCCCAGCCGGTTCTCCAGGACGGACAGGACCAAGGAGCAGCAACCCCCAATTACAGGCCAGGCCGAGCCCAGCTCTTCCCAGAGGCTTTCTGGAGGTGCAGAAGGGGATCCAAGCAGAGCTGCTGTCCCCAAGAGGTGCCACCAAGCCAGGGTGGCCCTGCCGGGGTCACACCAGCCCTACAGCGCCAGCGTGTCCTTGATGAGCCGGCGCATGGTGGTGGTGACCGAGGTGCCCAGGGAGTCCGTGATCTGGTAGGAGATCTTGTACAGGTAGGGCTGCACGTCCTTGAGGCTGGTGTCGAAGACGTTGTCCACCTCGGACTGGGTGGGCATCTTGGGCAGGTACTCGTGGCGGTTCATCACCTCCACGATGTTGATGATCTTCTCGCAGAGCTTCTCGCCCACCTTCTCGCGGCAGATCTGCCGCTCCTGCTCGTTGGCCAGGTTCACCACGTTCACCTTGATGGTCCAGAGCTCCCAGGGGATGCACTCGTCCGAGAAGGGCCACCGAGACTTCTTCTTCTGGTAGAACTCCAGCGAGATCTGCCCCATCCCGTCGCTGCCGGAGCCGCGCAGCGCGTCCTGCGGGGCAGAGCGGGGGTCAGGGGGGGAAAACAGGGGCTGACTCAACCCCCCCGGGGCACATCCCGTGGGACTGTACTGAATCACACAATACCCTGAGCTGGGAGGGCCCCACAAGCATCATCCAGTCCCCGCACAGGACACCCCAACAATCCCACCCTGTCCCTGAGAGCGCTGTCCAAACGCTCCTGGAGCTCCTCCCCTCGAGGCCCTTTCCACTCCCTTCCACCCCTGCCGGGCCCCCCTCACCTTGAACTCCCCCACAGCCTTGCGCAGCGCCCGGTCCAGCTCCTCGGAGGAGACGCGCACGTAGGCGAAGTCGATGAAGTCGCAGTCCACGTCCTGGGTGCCCACGGTGCCGATGGAGTAGGTGCCCTCCTTCTTGTAGTGGAACTTGCCGGTGCTGCGGTGCAGCAGGACGGTGTGGAGCACGGCCAGCATGGCCTCCTCCACCTGCCGCCCCTCCACCGACACCTCCAGCACCTCGGCGCGGCAGTTCATGGCGGGGGCGGCGCCGGGGGGGCCACAGCAGCGGGTGCTGAGGGGGCACAAGGGTGGGGAGGGGATGAGGGGGTGTTGGTTGTACCCCCTCCTCGAGTGGCAGCCCCTCTGGAGACCCCCAGGGGTGTTCCAGTGAGTGCCCCCCCCACCCCACAGGTACCCCAGGCCCCCCAGTGCCTCACAGGGATCCAGCCTGGACCTCCCATAACCCCAACGTCCTGGTCTGGGCCCCCCCTCCACAACCCCAGAGGGACCCAGATGTCGCGGTCTGGCCCTGTCCCAGCCCAGAGGGGTGACCCAGCCTGTGTCCTCCTCCCGCCCACGGCCCCACATAGCCCCGTCCGCTCCCCCTCAGCCCCCCTCGGGCTCGAGGGCCCGGATCCCCTTCAGTCGCCGGGACCCTCACTCCCTTCAGGGGCTGCGGCCTCCCTCACCCCCGATCCCGATCCCGATCCCGATCCCGGTCCCGGTCCCGATCCCGATCCCGATCCCGATCCCGATCCCGGTCCCCACTCACCGCCCGGGCCCGACCATCTGACGGCGGAGAGGAGGGAAGTGGAGCATCCCATCTGCGCAGGGGCCGTCGGGACACACCACGGAGGCCGCCGTGGCTTCTCCCGCTGTGACCGCCGTGTTCCCTCATTCTACATCTATTTCATTAACGTTGTGCCCCCCTCTCCCGGTGTTTTTTCCAGCCGTGAAACATCTCCGGGGCGGAATCGTCGTTCCCGTTCTGCCGATCCCCCCCTTTCCAGCTTGGTTCGTTCCAAAAGCGCCACAGAGCTGCGCCCGCTGCGGTGCAGAGCGGCTCAGCAGCTCCACAGCGCCCCCTGTGCTGGAGGCCCCCGCAGCGGGACTGCAGCGGGGCGGGGCGTCCGGTGACCCCTGACCCCCCGTGACCCCCGCGGGGACAAGCGGACAACGGGGGGACGTGTGTGGGGACAGGGTCCACAGGGGCACGGGGGACAATAACACAGGGACAGCAGGGACACCAGGACATAGGGAAAGCAGGGGAACACAGGGACAGATGGACACAAGGGACAGTGTGACACAGGGATAGGGGGACACAGGGCATAGGGGATGCTGGGAACAGGGATGTGGGGACATGAGAGATATGGGGACAGGATGGATGGATGGACTGATGGATGGACATGAGAGACACGGGGAATGAGGATACGGATATTTGGGGCACTGGTTGCCCACTGCCACGGGACACGTGCCCAGGTGCAGGTGGCAGGAGGTCTGTGGCCATGGCATGTTCCCAGGCACACGCTGTGGCAAACGTGCCCTGGGGCCACCGGTGTGGCCAGAACTGGCCATGGGGCTATTTTTACCTGGCTTTACTGGCACCGTCCCCATCCTTCCTGCAGCAGCCCCTGCCAAGGCACAGGGGACAAGGTGGGCAGAGGTCAGTCCTGAGCTGTGGGGAGGGGACGGGGAGCTTTGGCACGGCCACTCCTGCAGCCAGAGCAGAGCTGAGCTGTGCCGTGATGTGTGCCCCCCATGCCCCATGTGTGGGGCTCTCCTGTCCCCAACCCAACCCCTGTGGCCCTGCTGTGCGTCAGCACTGTCCCCTCTGCAGGGGTGGGGTGGGGGGGGGACAGAGGGACCCTTGTGAGTCACTGTGGGGCCCCCCCAGCCCCGCTCTCAATGTGGCCCTTGTTCCACACCGGCCCCGTTAATGTTTGCTCCGGGGCCAGGCTGTGCCCAGCAGGAGGAAGGTGACAAGCTGGGGGGACACAGCAGCCCCACATGTCCCCCCGCCATGCCCGGGGACCCCCGCCCTGTCCCCAGCCCCTGGGATGGGGACCCAAACGCCATCACTGCCCTGCCGGGACCGGCCCTGCCGACGGCCACGTCCCCGGGGACACGAGGGGGGGGGACACGGACACGCCTGGCGGTTATTTTGGGGACGATAAATCAGGCGGGCGACAGGTGTGGGGCCGTGGCAGCCGCCGCCGCGGGGTGAGTGACGGTTCAAGGGCAGCGGCGTGGGCAACGTGCGGCTCCGGCACCGCGGCTGTCCCGGCTCCGGAGCCCCGGCTGTGCCCAGCTCCAGGATCCCGGCTGTTTCCAGCCCCTCTGCCCCGGCTGTCCCCTGCCCTGTCATCTCTGCCGGCCCAGGGCTGTCCCCAGCTGCAGGATCCCAGGGCTGTCCCCTGCCCTGTCATCCCAGCTGTCCCTGGCTCCAAACTCCCAGCTGTCCCAGCTCCAGCGTTCCTGTTTCTCCCCAGCTCCAGCACCCCAGCTGCTCCCAGCCCTGCCATCCCCGCTGTCCCCAGCTCCAGTGTCCTGGCTTTCTCCAGCTCCAAGGTTCTGTTTTTCTCCAGTTCAGTATCCTGGCTGTCCCCCTGCCCGGCTGTCCCCACCCCGGCATTCCTGGCTGTCCCCAGCCCTGTCACTCTGTCCCCCCCCTCCTGAGTCCCCGAAATATTCACCAGAGCCAACATTTCCGGGGGACACGCGGGACAAAAGGTCCCTCTCAGAGCTCTCAGTGTACGTACAAGTTTATATACAGAAAATGGCCAAAAAGGGGGAAAACCCAGAAAAATATATATAAAGGGGAGGGGGCCGAGGCTGGGGGGCCAGAGCCCGCCCTGCCCATGCCCCCTGCTCTGTACAGGACCCGGCGGGCGCTATTTACATCGGGGGTGTTTTTACAGGGGGAGGGGGCACCGCGCCGGCGATGCCCCCGGGGGGGTGACGGCACCGTGGCACCGTGAAGGCACATGGGGGACCCCCGAGGGTGTCCCCAGGGGGACTCAGGCATCTGAGGGGGGACCCAGGCATCTGAGGGGGGACCCAGACATCCCGGGAGCAATCGGGGAAGGGGTCCCAGGCATTCTGGAGTGATCCAGGGACGGTCCCAAAGCATCCTGGGGGTGATCCAGGGGTTACACGGGGGATGTCCCGGGCACCCCACGGGTGACCCAGCGGTGCCCAGGGGGGTCCCAGACATCCCTGCACTGAACCAGGGCTGCTCGTGGTGGGGTCCCAGATGTCCCCGGGGGGGGCCAGGGGCTGGTGGCAGCCGCCCTCCAGGGGCTCAGAAGGGCAGCGTATCCATGAAGATCTTGTCGACGATGGGCGGCGGCGGCACCAGGTCCTCCAGCTTGAGGTAGAAGATGCGCTGGAGGCCCTGGGTGCAGAGGCTGCGCAGCTCCGGCAGCTTCCCCAGGAGCTTGGAGAGGCAGCCGGGCCGCCCCGGCTCGGCCCCCGCCGCTGCCACGTGGTCCTTGAGGCAGCTCACGATGCGGTTCTGCAGCTCCTCCACCCGCTTGGGTTCCTTCAGCCCGTGCCGGTCTGGGGGGCACAGGGGGTGTGAGGTCGAGGTGGGGATGGGGACAGCAATGGGGCTGGGAGCGGGCAGGGGGGTCTCACCTGTGATGATGACGAGGGCGGCGAGGCAGGAGAAGGAGGGGACGTCGACGCTCATGCGGTGCAGGCTCTGGGAGAACTCCAGGATGGCGTCGATCCACTCCCCGAAGCCGCGCACGCACTGCTGCCGGTGCAGCACCACCCCGTTGCAGAAGATGAGTTTCCCTTCCTCTGGCTTCGAGCTGCCGGTGCAAAACTGGGTGTCACCCCCATGGCACACCCCGGGCTCCCCCCACCCCGCCCTGTGCCGCCCTGGGGCTCACCGGTACGCCAGGCGCAGGATGAAGAGCTCCAAGAAGGCCGACTCCAGCAGCAGGTCCTGGTCCTCCTTGGGCAGCTCGGTGAACCCCTGGATCTTCTCGGCCCACTTGCGGATGACGTCCATGGAGCCGGTGAGCAGGTCATAGAACTGCTGCACGTCCACCGAGTCCTCCTTCTCGAACGCGCACGGCGCCGACTCCTGGAACTGGCATGGGAATGGGGTCAGGGGCTGGGATGGGGGTGGGTCTGAATTCAGCATGGGGACAGGTCAGGAACTGGGCTGGATGGGTTAGGATCTGTCCCCAGCCCCGGCAGGGCCCCAGGGTGGCACCGGCCTTACCTTGGAATAGTCGAGCTTGGTGGCACTGGGGATGGAGTCGATGTGTGCCCGCACCAGGGAGGTCATGAGGCTCACGGGGGATGCATCTGGTGGCTGTTTGGGCTTGGAGGGGAGACGGCCCCGCCGCCCCTTCAGGCTGTCGGTCCGGACCACTGCGGAGAGGGACACGCCATGAGGGTGTCTGTTGTCAGCGCAGGCTGTGGAGCAGGAATCCCCCACTCCTGCTGGGACCCCCCGCCCGGGACGGGACCCCTGTACCTTCTTTGACCATGCCGACGGCCAGGCACTTCTGGAAGCGGCAGAACTGGCAGCGGTTCCTGCGCCGCTTGTCCACGGGACAATCCTTGTTGGCCAGGCAGATGTACTTGGCGTTCTTCTGCACCGTGCGCTGCGGGCGGGGAAGGAGCGGCCGAGCTCAGCCCGGGGCGCCGAGCTCCTAACAAAAGCCCTTCTGTCCTCCCCTGCCTCCCGCTCCAGCCCCGGCATCCGGCTCCGTGTCCGTGGGGAGGGCTCGGGGCCGCGCTCCCTGCCCTGCCCCTCCCCGGGGTACCCCGCGGCATCCTCCCGCTGCCGCAAAGCATTGTGGGAGCATCCCGGCGGGGCGGGGCGGGGCGGGGAGGGGTACGGGGGTCCCCCCTCACCTTGAAGAAGCCCTTGCAGCCCTCGCAGGTGCGGACGCCGTAGTGCTGGCAGGACGCGTTGTCCCCGCACACGGCGCAGCGACCCTCGCCCGCCCCGGGGCTGCGCACCTTGGTGGGCGCCAGCGCAGGCCCCTCCAGCAGCGGCGAGGTGGGGGCCAGGGGCAGCCCCGCGAAGCCCCCGGGGGGGCCCTGGGTCGGGGGGAAGGCGTCCGTGTCCAGCAGCCGAGGGTCCACGCGGGGCGAGGGGCCCGGCTGCCCCTTCAGGGTCCCGGGAGACCCGGCGGGGCTGGGGGCCGGGGGGCCGAAGGCGAAGAAGGGGGGCTGCGACCCCCCGCCCTTGGCCGGCTCAGCCCAGGGCTGCCCGCCCTCGTAGTTTGGCAGCGGCGAGAAGGCCCCGAAGGAGCCGTCCCAGCCCGGGGCCTGCTGGAAGCCCGGCGTGGCGGGCGAGGGGACGGAGCAGGGGCTCCCGTAGCAGTCCGAGCCGCTGGAGGAGAGGGTCTCGTCCGGCTGCCCCCCGAAGGCACTGGGATAGCAGCCGTACACCTGGAAGTCCTCCAGCTTGAAGGCGGTGGCGGTGGCGGCGCTGGACTGGCCGCCGGCAGGCAGCTGGTACAGGAAGGCGTCGAATTCGCCGGCGTAGCCCTCCATGAAGGTGCTGAAGCTGGGCAGGGCGGGGGCGGCCGCCAGGTCAGCTCCGGCCACTTCCATGGGGAAGCGGCCGCCCTCGGGGCTGAGCAGCTCGGCCGGGCAGCGCTCGCAGGGGCCGTACTGGGCCTGGATGCAGGGCATCTCTGTGGGGAGAGAGGGGCGTCAGCGGGGACCCCACCATCACCCCGGGCAGAGCGTGGGGATGGGGGGAGAACCGTTGGAGCTTCCCCAGGATCCCCCCCAGGCCAGAACCGGGCCCCTGGAGCCGCTGGCTGTCCGGTGGCCCCCACCCCTGTCCCCGGGAAAGGTCACGGCACAGCCAATGGGCGCAAAGGACATTCCCCAAAACGTTGGCTTAGCAAAGTTCCCAAAAGGGAAGGAGGGAGGAACGTGGCCAGCGGGTCCCCAAGCCCCAGGGCTGGCCAGGGGAAGCCAGAGCTGGGGCTGAACCAGATTTTGAGGATCCTGCTTCCCTCGCAAGCCATTCTGGGGCCTTGTGGTAAGAGTGGTGCAGGCAGAGGCCCCGGGTGCGGGGGGAGAGGAGCCCACCCTCTGTCCCCGCAGCCCCCGGTGCTGCACGTGGATCCGGCACCGTGTGAGACAACCGGAGCCCTGCGTCCAGCTGAAAGCCAAGCCAGGAGTGACCCCGATGGCAAGACGATAATGTAATTCATCTCCCAGACCTTTAAAGGTCACGCTGCGCTGGCCCCCGGCCGGAGCCCCGGCACGGCCCCGCTGCCAGAGCTCCCGCCGGCCCCCGGCTTCCCCCGGCCAAATCTGGGCAGCTCTCGCCGGCGCCCAGAAAGCCGATACCCGCCGGGAGCCAGGTTTAAAAATACCCAGTGTGGGTCCAGCCCTGGCACCCACGGTGTGGCACAGGCCCCACTCCCGGTGTCCCAGTGGGGTTTGTGCCCGTCCAGCTGGGCTCAGAGGGTGAGTTCAGTGGAGACGGTGACCCCCCCTGAATGCACACGAGGGGACCTGAGGCCACGCTGGGGACACGACCCCTGGGGACACTGGTTCTTTGCCTTGCCTGCATGCAAATCCTGGCAGATGCAAAGCCCCGACCCTTCCCGTGGCCCTGCTTATTCGAACAATTTTCCCCTTTCCCGCGTGCTGGTGGCGTTTGGGGTCCCCTCTGCCATGACCTCCCCAGGGACCGGGCACAGATTCCTGCAGCAGCCCCCGCGCTGCCCACGGCCGGGCACTAATTGCAGATTCCTCATTTGGGAGTGCAGGCAGTTGCCCGTGCCCAGCCCGGAGGCTGCTGCCTGCACGGGCGGGTGGCAGCCGCTGGCACCGAGCCCCGGGAGGGCGAGAGCAGCCGGTGGCACCGGGGGCGGGTAACGCTGCCCACAGCCCTGCCGGCACCTGCTGCCCAGCCTCGCCGGAGCGGCCGCTGCCAGGTCTGCGTGGGCAGCGGGGGGTTTGCCTGCAGGGGGCTTGCCTGAACATCCCCAACCGCGCTGCCAGGTCCTGATGCTGCCTGCACATCCCTGCTTGCACTGCCAGGTCCCTGGTGCTGCCCACATGCTGTTCCTGCCCGGTCCTGCCCACTCTGCTCTGGGATCCCAGGGTGATGTCCGGTACGGGGTGATTGTGCCCCCCGCAGCCCCCAGAGCCGCGGGTCTCCTGGCTGCAGCTGGACCCGGTTTTGGGTGCCGGGATGAGGAATCCAATCCGGTACCCCATAGCCCAAGAAACTCCTCCAGACCCTCTTCACAAAGGAGCGGTGTCAGGCTCTTCCCGGGACCCCCAGGACCGGGACCCCTCTCTCTGCCGGTTCCCGCCGGGTGCGCATCCCCCTAGCTGCTCCCGGTGCCGCCGGGACTCCGGATCCAGTTCTCCCAGTGCCACGCGAAACGCCCGACTCGGCTCCCCCCCGGTGCCACCGGATACCCCCGAGGGTCAGCCCCGCGCGGAGCACACCGCCCGGTCCCTTCCACCGGGATCCCCGACACTCCCCGGTGGCACCGGGAGTTCCTTCCGCTGTGTCCTTCGGACACGCGACCTCCGGTTCCCCCCGGTGCTACTCGACCCCATGCACCTTGCAGGACGTCCCATGCCCTGAGTCCCCGGTGCCACGGGGGATGCCCGACCCGGATCCCTCCGGTGCCGCCCGGGACGCTCGACCCGGATCCCCCCGGTGCCACCTGGGACACCCGGTCCTCCTCATCCCGATGCCACCGGGACACCCGACCCCGTGCACCTCTCGGTGCGCTCACCCTCGCCCCCGCTGCCCGCGGGACCCCCCGCCCACGGTGCCCCCCGCCCGGTGCCCGCATCCCGGTGCCGCCCGTACCCGGGTGCCGGCGCGGCGGCGCTCCGGTCCCCGCTCCTGCCGCCGCCCCTCCGCGGGCTCCGCCGGGCTCCGGCCCCGCCACTACTTTCTCTTAAGCGCTCGGTGACGCGCGGGGCGGTGCGGGGCCGGTGACGCACGGGGGGGGCGGCCCCGGCGGGGGCGCGGCCGTGACGCACGCGGGGTTCCATTGACGCACCCGCGGCCCCGGCTAAAAATACCCCCGCGGCCCCGGCTAAAAATAGCGCGGGCGCCCCTCGCCCTCCCCCCCCCACACACATCCCCCCTCCGGGGCTCCCGGGGCCGCCGGCGGGGGGAGGGAGGCCCCGGTGTCGGGGGTATCCCCGGTGCCCCCAGCGCCGGTGCCCTTTCGGTGTCCCCGGGGCTGACATCCCCGGTGTCTCCATCCCCGGTGCCCCCTCGGTGCCGGTATTTCCGGTGTCCCCTCGTTGCTGGTACCCCGGTGCCCCCGTCCCCGGAACCCCTTCGGTTCCGGTATCTCCGGCACCGTTCTCCCCGGTGCTCCCCGGTGCCACTCCCCCGTGCTCTCCCGTACCCCCGGTGCCGTTATGCCCGGTGCCCATCTGAGCCGGTATCTCCGGTGCTCAGCGGCGCCGGTACCCCCGGTCTCCTCCCGCTCGGTGCCCGGGTGCGGGGAGGGTGACGCGGGGTCCCGCCCCCGCCCGGTCCCCGCGGGGAGCCCCTGGCCGGGCCGATGGAAAGAGCGGCGGCTGCTGGCGAGCGCCGGCGCCGGGAACAGCGCCCGCGGGCTGGAAAGATGAGCTCAGCCCGTGCGGGGCCGGGCCGGGCCCACGGGAGGACGAGGGGTGGGCGGAAGGGACCCAGTAACCCCAATACCCTCGGTACCGCCCCGGTATCTCCCTACCCGGTACCCTCCGGTACCGCGCCGGTACCCCCCGAGCCCTCCGGTACCAGCCCCCTTCCCGTACCCTCCGGTATCCCCCTCGCGGCAGCCCCGTTAGTGAGGGGTTGGCAGAACCCGGGCTTGGCAGCCCCGTTAGTGCCCCCCGTTAGTGCCCCCCGCAGCGGCAGAGCTCCTGCCGGGACCCTCCTTGGTTTCAGGGGACCCCCCGGCCCCGCCAGGAGCTGCGAGGGGCAGAGCCAAGCACCGGAGGGGCCCGGGGGGGCGCACCGGGGTAGCGGAGATGGCTGCTCGGGGCCGGGAGCCGTCGCTGCCCGTTACCTCGTCCCGGCCCCGGGCCCCGCTGTCTCCCGCCCCCGACGGGGCTCCGTGACATCACACCTGCCCGCTGACGTCACACCTGCCCGCTGACGCCTCGGGGATCCCGCGGCACCAGCGGGGCCTCCCCCGCGGGGATCCCCTGGGCCCGGGGGGACCCACCGGGGTCCCCGAACCCAGGGAGCTGCACAGCCGGTACCGGGACTGCAGCCGGTGCCAACCCTGGGCCACGGCCAGGAGTCCCCGGGACGGGGTCAGGCCGGGGGACACCGGGCTGTCGGGGGTCCCAAAGCCACGGGGGGCACGGGGAGTGGCGGCTGCAGCCCCCCGCACCCCTCGCTCAGCAGCGGCGTTGCCGGAGGCAGGAGGCTGACATCGGCAGCCCCCGCACGCGGGATTAGCTGTACCCCGGGAGAGGCCGCGGGGACCGGGATGGCTCCGGGGAAGGAAACCCGAGCCAAGCCACCCTGGCAAGGCCACGGAGCTGCAGGGGAGGACCCCGGCTCACACCAACCCTGGGGTGCCGGCTCCATCCCGACACCCAGCTGGGGACAAAAGGGACGCTGCGGCCACCAGCCAGCCCTTTCTGAGCCCCAGGGTGGGGGTCGGGGCTCGCAGGGTGCCCTTGGCGGGGCAGTGATTACTGGGTGCCCAGGGCTGGCACTGGCTCCCTGCCCTGGGCCTATATTTGTCGGTAATGACAGGCTGCTCCGGGGCGTTCCCGGTCCGTACCCCGCGGCCTCAGCCCCCCGTGCCTGCCCGGCTCAGCTCAGCCGGTGCCACGCGTGACCCTGGTGTCCCACTGCCACCTGCCCATTCCTGGGCACACGCAGCCCCAGGTCCGGGCTATAAAAAGCTCGGCGTGGGGTGGCAGCTGCGGCGGGGGGTCCCGTGATGGCCGTGACAGGGACGGGGTGCTCCAGCCCTGGCACTGAGTGGGAGAACGCCGTGAGCCGGGGCTGCCGGAGCCAGACCATAAATGTCCAAGAACGGAGCCGTCCTGGAACAGGGACAAGGCAGGAGAGTGGCGGGGAGCCAGCTGGGCCCCCCACCCCACGGCACACACGGCACCCACGTGCACCTGCGGCCTTGGGGGTCTCACCCCCCCCAGATCTCCAGCAGATCCCCCCTGGGATCCTGGGGGTTGGGCCTGAGCCACAGGACACTCGAGGAGCTCAGAACTGGGGCTCCCCGGGGCTCCCCACACACACAGTGACCCAGCCAGAGGGGAAACTGAGGCACAGAGGGTTGGGGGCTCTCAGTGCTCCCCGGAGAGCTCGGGAATCCTGGGGCAGGGGAATCCCCTGCGAAGGAATCCTTGTGCAGGGCAGGCCCTGTGCGCTCGCAAGGAGGGGTTCTGTGTCCCCCAGTTCCTCTGGCTGCTGCTTCAGTGGGATGGGGGGACACTGAGGCAGGGACTGGGGGGACCCCAGTGCCCGTCCCGCGTGGGCACCCCGTCCCCCTCAGGCGGAAGGGCTCGGGGTGGGACCTGCTTCCCGCCAGCTGCCGGAGGAAACGGGGCAGGAAGGGCCTGGCCGGGGCCCTGCAGCGCCGGGGGCTGCGGCGGGTAGGGGGACACAGAGGGTCCTTGGGAACCCACGCAGGTCCAAGGTTGCCAGCCTGGAGCTCGATGGCAAAGGGGGCAGAGCAAGGACTGAGGGGGGGCTGCAGCCTGGTGGGCTCCCCTGCGGGACACAGCCCCCCCAAGCCAGCCCACCCCACTCCCCACGGGGCTCTGTGCCCCCCCAGTCACAGTCACAGGTCGCTGCAAAAAGTCTCTGTATTGGCGAGCGCTGGCGCGGTACAACAGCCCCGGGGGGGAGGGGGGCAGAGCCCCCACAGCCCCCCAAACGTGGGGGACGCAGGGCCCCCCCAGTGGGGGCAATTCTATTCCTGAGAGCAGCAACGGCATTGTGAGCCGCTTCAGGAGCGTCCCCATGTCCGTTCCTCAGTGTCACGTCTGTCCCTCGCTGTCAGGACCCCCACGGCCCGGGGGGTCCGAACCAGGACCCCTGGGGCCAACCCAAACCTCCTTCCCCCGGCTACGGGGGGAAGAATCCCCTCAGAATAAATAAATAAATAGTCCTGGGGGTTGGGGACCCCCCGGCTAGAGGTGACTCTCCTCCTCCTCCAGCGCCCGGTTCAGTCCCGGGATGAACTTGAGCAGCCGCCGGCGGAAGCTGCTGTGTCGGCCCTTGCGGGGGGCGGCCGCCCCCTCCATGGGGTCCCCGGCCCGGGCCCAAAGCCGCCCGGCGGCCCCCACGCCCCCCGCACACTTGAGGCTGGCGCTGCGGGCCAGGACGGGCCGGGGGCGCGGCGGGGGGGGCGCGGGACCCCCACTGTCCCCATCCTTGTCCTTGTGCCCATCCTTGTCCTTGTGCCCATCCTTGTCCTTGTGCCCATCCTTGTCCCCGTCCAGCGAGTCGGCGGAGGCGAAGACGCAGGTCTGGTACAGGGAGTCGTCGCTGCCGCTGGCGCGGGGGGAGCCCCCCGGCAGCCCCCCCTCCCCCTGCAGGCACCAGCGGATGGACTCCAGCGTGTCGTAGATGCTGGGATCCTTGGCCACCACACCTGACGGGGGACACACACGGGAGGGGCGTCAGGGGGGCCAAGGGGGTACCCCAAAGCCCCCGCCCCCCACCCCAACCCCTACTCACCCCGCACCAGCCGCTGCTCCTGCACCATCAGCGAGCGATACTCACCCCACTTCTCATAGAGCGTTTGCTGTGGGAAGGGTGTTGGGGGTGAGGACCCTGCAGGGGGGGATCCCCAAACCCCCCCCAAGGACCCCCCTCTCACCTTCAGGTACTGCAGCCGGGCTTCCAGCTCTGCCCTCCGGATGGACGTCCCATAGAGCGTGTCGAGCCTGTGGGGCAGCAGCCGTCAGTGGGGAGGGGGGCTGGGGCCCCCCAGGACCCCACTGCACCCCCCCCAGCTCACCGGAGCACGTTGCCCGAGCTCTTGATGATCTCCACGATCTCCCGGTGCCGGACGCCCTCCACGTTCAGCCCGTTCACCCCCGTGATCGTGTCCCCTAGAGCGGGGGGCGAGGGGGTGGGCTCAGGGCGGAGGGTCCCCACTGTCAGGGTCCCCCCGGCCCCCCCGGGGTGTGCTCACCAGCCTTGAGCCCCGCGGCCTCGGCTGGGCTCCCGCCGTGCACCCGGCACACGAAGGTGAACATCTCCACACTCTTCCTGTCCTGGTGGTGCAGCCCGTAGGTCTGGAATGGGGGGGGGGGCTGGTGAGGGACCCCCCTCTAAACCCTCTGGGTCCCCCAGAGCCCCAGTACCCCCAGCAGCAGCCACTGCAGTGTTTAATTGCCGCTGGGTGATGGGGGGCAGCCCCCCAGCCCTGGGGAGGGGGGTCTTGCCCCGATGGCTGAGCCCCAGCGGGGCCCCCCCCTGGGCTGCCCCTGCGGGCACGGTCGGGGGAGCTTCGGTAACACGGCGGTTCCATCACTGCTAAAAATAACCCCTGGCTCAGAGACAACTTAAAAATACCCTCGATGCAAAGCAAGGTGCGGGCTGGAAGGGTGGGGAGCGGGGCACGGCACGGCTGAGCATGGCACAGCTCAGCTCAGCTCAGCTCAGCTCAGCTCAGCACCCACCTGGATCTCGAAGCCGAAAGACTCCTCCGCCTTCTTCTCCAGGGTCACCACCCTCCTGGGGGACAGGGGGATCAGGGACAAGGCAGAGCCCCCTGGCAACCCCCAACCCACCTGCACAGGCCTTGGGCCCTTCTCAAAACACTGTTCTGGGGACCACAAGGACAGGACCCCCCCCTCCCCAGGATGGGACCCCCCAGTTGGCATGTCCAGCACCAGGAAGGGTCCCCACAGGGTTTGGGGACATCAGGGCCCTCCAGGGAGTGTGACCCCATCGCTGCTCTTGGGTTTCCCCATAAAATCTCCCCCATTTCCAGTCTTCCTGGGGTATCCAGAGTGGAACAGCATCCCAGGGACCCCAGGCCCACCCCTGTGCCCCCATCCCTACCTGTGCTCCTCTGGGGACTGGCTGGGGGACGCCCACCTGAACCCCGTGTCCTGCGGCAGAGGAAGAGCCATCAGTGGGGGACACCCCGGGGGACATTCCCCCCCCTCCCCCGTCACCCCTTCCAGGGACAGCCTAAACGGGGTGTCCCACCGAGGCAGCACCAAACCCCCGGGGAACGCCGTGCCAAGCCGGCACCGAACCAGCCCCCGGGAGCCCCCCCAGCCCCGTGGCCCCCCCGGGCTGGGTGGGCATAACGGGGCTTTGATCGGTGCTCAAAGGCACCCTCAGAGCTGCCCCGCGCTCGCCCCACGCTTTGACGTCAACCACGCCGCGCCCACCCCACGCCGCGCTCGGGGGGGGGGTGGGGGGTGGCCCAGCACAGAGGGGGCCCTGTTGTGGTCACAAAGTCGGGTTTTTTCATGCAAAATTCCCCCCCCTCCCGGCCCAGACAATGCCCCTGTTGTGGCGGGCGCGGAGGCGTGGGCGGGCGGAGGGGCCGGCCGGGCATAGCAGGACCCTCGCCGCGGGGCAGGAGGTGACAGGGCTGTCCCCAAATGCCCCTCCGCGGCCCGGTGTGAGTGGCCTCGACAGTGGCACGTGGAGCCTCTTGGTGGCACCGGCTCCCCTCCGCGCCGTGCCACGTGGGTGCCACCGGCCCCGCAGGTGTCACCGGATGGTGGCGGGGCTGTCCCCAAACGCATCCGGGGGGGCGTTTTAAGTGCAAATCCACCCGGATCGGGTGCTTCTGTCACAGGGAAAGTTGCCGCCCATCACTTCGGGTCCCACGTCACGGCAGTGACAGGATGGTGACGTGGGAGGTCCCAGACCCCTTGGGGACGTCTCCGGTGGTGGCCTTGGCCGGTGAGTGGGAGCCAGGCCACCGCGCGTGAGCCGGGCCGTGCCAGCGCGGCCGCCAGGCCACTTCTGCTCCGGATGTCGGCTCCGCTCTCGCTTCCCCACCACGCTCAGGAAGCGCCGCGGGGCCGGGGGGAGCGCCGGGGCGGTGACAGTCCCAGCGCCACCGCAAGAGGCTTTTCCAGGGGCGTGGGGGCAGAGGGCCCCGTGTCCAACCAAACCTGAGTGGGGTACCCTGTGCCCTGTCCCCCCATCCTCTCCAAAGCAGAGCCGGGGGACCCTGTGCCCCGTCCCCCCTGCCCTCCCCGCGCAGCAGAGCCCAGGGGGGCTGTGGGGACAAGCCTGCCCCGATGACAGGGCCACGTACACCGGGGTGGGGGCCTGGCCCTGCGCCCCCAAAACTGCAAGGTAGGGCATGGGGAGGGAACAGGACAGGACGAGGGGCCTGGGAGGCCGCTGTGGAACAGGGAAGATACCGGAGAGTATCGTGGGGAGGGACCTGGACAGGACGTGGGGCTTGGGGAGGACACTGGGGTGGGGGCACAGGGACAATACCGGGGCAGGACGTGGGGAGGATCCGGGACAGGATGTGACGCCTTGGGGGACAACACTGGAGCGGGCTGGGGACACTGGGAAGATGCTGGAGCACGACGGGTCCGGGGTGAGGAGATGCTGGGGCAAGGCAAGAAGCTGGGGGCGGTCACCGGGGCAGGACCGGGACACCGGGGCGGGACGGGGACACGGAGCAAAGCTTTGGGGGCTGCCAGGGAAGAACGGGGGGGACTTCGGGGCAGGACAAGAGCCCAGGAGAAGACGCCGGAGCCGCCCCCCCGGAGCAGCGACCTCGAGGGACGGGGACACCGCGCACCCCCTGCTCCCCCTCCCCTCCCCGGCCCGTTCCCGCACCGGCCCCGGTGCACAAGCGGGGGGCACCGGGATGGTTCCCCCTCCGCCCTACCTTGCGCACGCGGGGCAGGGTCCCGCCGGCCGCCGCCAGCGCCCGGTACAGCTCGGCGGGGCCGGGGCTCTCCGGGGCCGCCGCCGCCGCCACCGCATCGTCCTTCGGCCGGAGCCGCCGCCGCCGCCGCCGCAGGGTCATGGCCGGGCCGGGCCGCCCCGAGCGCCGCTATATGGGCCCTGCGGGCGGGGACAGCGCGGGACGCGCCCGTTTTCGGGGTAAAACACGCCCCTTGGTGGCTCCGATAAGCCGCGCCTTGGCGAGGGAAGCCCGGCCCCCTGCCCGGTGTCGCCCCCGCCCCGGGTCCTGCGAGGGGACCATGTGGAGGGTCCGGAGGGTCCAGCTTGGGGTCCTGGGCAGGGACCCCCTTGGGGTCCAGCGTGGGGGTCCAGGGGGGATGTCCTGCGTGGGGTCCTGCTCAGGGACCCCCGTGGGGTTCAGCGTGGTGATCTGGGGGTGCTGCTGTGGGACAGCAGGGAGAAGGGGTTGGTGGGGACCTGGGGGTGTAGGGTGGGACATTGCCGGGGATGTCACAGGTGGCACCGTGGGATGCCGAGGAGGGGTCGCAGGGATTACCTGGGGGATGATTTTGGGGAGAAACCGGTGGGTTTCCGGGCGCAGCAGCCACGCCGGGCTCTGCCGCCCCCCTGACAGCTGCCACCGCGTCCCCCCCAGGCCACCACCCGCCGCCAAAGCCGCATTTGGGATTTAACGGGAGGCAGGAGCTGGAGCAGGGACACGGAGGAGAGAACAATTCCCGGAGGCAGCCGCGGTGTCTGGTGCGGACACGTCGCTCCGGCCGCCCCTCGCTGCGCCGCGCCGGGAGGCAGCGGGAATTTTCCAGCTGGAGTTGAGAGCTTTGCCCAAATGTTTGTTTAAAATTCGCCAAAAAAAATGAAGATCGTAACAATCCCGCTGGCGTTCCACCCAAACCTCCCGCCCACAGCCCGGCCTGGGGTTACCAGGAGGCAAGTTTTCTCCTGGAATGGAGCTGCTCCGGGTTGGAAGTGCCGGGGGAAGGATGGGATTGAGCCCACCACCCCATCCTGAGGCACCAACCCCCCGGGAATGAAGAGGAACATCCATCCCATCCTGTTCCCGAAATCTGGTAATGATTTGGCCCCTTGGCTGAAGCCATCCCAGACTGTTTCCCCATCCCATTTCCTAGAGGAGTAAAGACAAATTTTGCTTAAAAAATTCCCCAAATGCTCTCATCCCACCCCTGCCTCTGTTTCCAGGACGGGGCTGGATTTTCCCAGGGACCACAGCAGGAGCTGCAGACAAAGCTGGGAACGAGGAGGGACGAGCCCAGATGGCGACTCCCCCTCCCCACCATGTCTGAGCCCGGGGGGACCCCAGGCCCCGGCGGATTTTCCCCTTGATCCGCTCACAACAGGCTCGTTTGCAGGAGGCTCTAATTAGGGAGAATTAGTGGGGGCATTTTGCGCAGCACCGGTTGCCCTTGGAGCAAACAGGATTTCACAGGGACATGGGGCAGTTTGCTCTGGGGTTTATCCCTCCTGGAAGTGGGTCTGTGTGGAGGCACAGGGATGCTCCAGGGGGATGCCCACTGTACCCCCCCATGCCCCCTCCTGCTCTGTGCCTGTCCCCAGAGAGAGAATCCTGGATTCAGCTGCTCAACCCTGTGTGGGCCAGAAATCCCACCTGCTGGAAGCTGAATCTCCACCAAAAATGGGAATATTCAACATTAAAATGTCTTGACCAGGATTCCCAGAGATCATTTCACCTGAGGGGGACAAGCTCACCCTCCCCCAGCCCCTTCTCTGGGGGCCTGAGATCTGCCCTGTGCTCTTCCCAGCCCTTCCAGTGAACTGAGAGACTCCAACACCTCACGTGAATAAAACAAACTTTTAATAATGTACAGCAGAAATCGACAGCCTGGTTTTATATTAAACAAAAGATTTCCTATCTTACACCGTATGTACATTTGCATACTGAAGAGGTAAAGTGGCTAAGTGGCTATTTTCTTACAGTCCTTTGCTAAGAAAATGTACAAAACCAAACAAATCAAAGGGGCAGAGAAGTACCAAGAGTTCTGTCCTGCAGCCGCGTACCGCTGATGGACCCCCCTCCTCGTCCTGCACCGGGCTCCCCTCGGGGACTGCCTGGAATGCTTTTTTTTCCCCAGAGCTGCTGCAAGGCCTGGAGCCAGGCAGCGATTCCTATGTGCTCCCAAGTCGGCTCGGCGAGCACTGGCACCCCCGGGCACGGGTTTGCATGAAAAGTGCTGTGTAAATGCTACATGGTCAGCGCTCCCGCCGCGGATCCCGCTTGGTTTTCCCCATCTCTCTCTCTCTCTCTCTTTCTCTCTCTCTCTCTCCCCAGCGAGGCTTTTCCCAGGGTGCTGCTCACAGGGACGCCGCCCTTCCCTCGTCCCCGCTGCCTCAGCCAGGCTGACCCGCGTGCCGGGCGCTGTTTGGTTTGGCGCTGAGGCAGGTGCATGTGTGGCTACAGTTGGAGGAGGGGGGAGAGTCAGTGCAAGTTCCGGAGCGTCCCCGGGAATGGGGGAAAATCTCCCACAAGGGATGGGAGACCCAACGGAGAGCCCGCAGTACCTACCAGTGGGGGACCTCCCTTCCTGCCCCAGCTCCCAGGGCATCCCCCTGGAGAGCCCCCAGCGCTGGGCAGTGCCCGCCACCCCCGGGGCTTCCAAACGCAGGTTCGGGGGAGAAACGGAGACCGGTGGGAACCTCTGGCTGGGACTGGAGCCAGGATAAACCGGGATGGGATGGGGAGCTGCACCCCGATCCCGCGGCAGGGCAGCGCTGCTCCAAACCCCTCGGGGGATGCGAAAGGGCTCCTAAACACGATGCAAAAACCACACTCCTCACTTTACACAAGGTCACAGACAGACAGGGGAGTCGGGGGGACACACGGACAGGGACACAGACAGCAAGAACAGAGGGACTGAAAGAAAGATTTAACCCCGGCGGCCGGAGCAGAGATGAAACCTCACCTTAGAGAGCAGGAGCAAGGTCGGAGTAGAAACAGTTCCAGTGTAAATCGAGCTGTGCATTTGGTTTTTTTTCATTTTTTTTTTTTTCTTTTTTGCAGTGATTTCTTTACAAACCAACAGGTCAAGAGGTAATAACTAGAGATTGTTTTTCTTCTCTTAGAAAGAATTAACAATATTCAAAAAAGTTAAAATCCAGACCCTCCCAGAAAATAATAATAATAATAATAATAACAACAATAACAATAATAAAAAAAAATAATAATCAAAACCACTCCAGTTAAAAGTTATGGCTTCAGAGTTCTCTACCGCAGACACTGACCTGACCCCCACACCACGACTGCCAAAATCAGCACGGCAGCCTCAGCCCTCACTTCCATGTTCACTCTTCCTCACCCGGATTCAACGCTGAATGAAAAGAAAATCCATGCAGGCCCCCCCCAAACCCACACTTAAGACACGGCCACTTCCACATCAGGAGATAATTATACACCTAGATTAAAAAGATGGACGTTGATTTCCCAACTCACACTCGCTGTCAGATCCTGCCTGGTGCCTTCGGGGGGTGCAGAGCACCCCCAGCGCTCGGCATCCTGCAGATCAGATCCCCAGAATTCTGCCTGGATGGTGGAACCTGGGAACTGTGTTCCCAGGAGAACTGCCTCCCGCTTTCCCTGCGGGGCGCAGTGCCTGCTCCACCTCTGACACGCCTCAGCTCCCCCCTACCGAGAATTACAAACCCCAGGGGCTCAAGACAAAAAAAAACAAAAACAAAAAACAAAAACCACCTGGATTCCAGGAGTGATTCTCAGTTCCTTATTCGTTTTGTCTTAAAAAAAGGGACAAGGGTGGCAGTGAGGTGACCTGGCGGGACGCGGCGCCCACCAAGGGGAGCCGAGGATCCGCTCTGCAGCAGCCTGTCCAAGCTCCACAACGCTCACAAACTCAGCACGGAGAGCACCAGCAACAGCTCACAAACGGGACACTCGAGATTTGCACATGCACAGGAAGCACGGACAGAGATGAGCCACCCACGGGGCAGACACCGCACGGCTACGGAGGAGATGACCAGGCACAGGGACACGCGCACCTCGCGCATGCAGACACCGGCGCCCCGACGGCCGCCGGGGCGCTCAGCTGGACTTCTTCAAGCTTAAGAAAAAGGAGGACGGGGGGGGAAAAACGGTTTCGTGAAGCTGATCAACTGTTCCGGCTCAGCCTCTCGGAAAGGGAGCACCATTTGTTTTTTTTTTTTTTTTTTTTTCCTTTCTCTCTGCATCAACGTGCCAGTCCCTGGAGAAAAAAAAAGTCCTCAGAGCACGGCAAGAAAAACCTTCCCTTTCCCTTCCCACTCCCGGCACCGGGCACCCCGGCCTGGCTCCCAGTCTGCCAAGGGGTACCCAGGGCACGCTGAACTTTACAGGGATTTCCTGTTACGGGAAGAAAGAGTTACTGATCATGGCTGAGATCCCTCGGGTGAAGTCCCTCTCGAGTCTCCACGCTCTCGGGAGGTGATCACAAAAGGTTTCGGATTGTTTCATACCCAAGCAGGGAAGAGAGCGGTTCCGTAGGCTCCGTCCCCCCCGCCTCGCAGCCTGCAGGTCCCGCTGTCTGGTTGTAGCAGTAGGTTGGGCTGAAACACGAGGTAGGCCTCCATCACACGTCTACTCTAGCACGGCAGCTCCTGTGCAGTTTCTTCCTGCTGAGGCTCAGAGCCTAAATTTTCACATCTTCCTGGACACTGAGCTGGGAGAGGGTTTTCTTGATGCGGAGGGCGGTGAGCCGGGCGGCTCCGTTGGCGTACCAGCACTCCCGCATCATCTTGCCCATCACCCGCAGTGCCTGGGCGAGAAACAAGGAGGGATATCAGTGCTCTGCTCTGCCCCCGGCCCCGTGTGGCTCTGCCAGGCTGCTGCTCTGCCTGGGCACTGAGACACCCTCCACGCCCCCCCAAAATCAGAGCTCAGCTCACAGCACTCACTCTTCACTCACCTCGTGGTGGGAGAATCATGGAATGGTTTGGGTTGGGAGGGACCTTAAAGATCATCCTGTCCCACCCCCTGTCCTGGGCAAGAACATCTTCCACAAGCCCAGGTTGCTCCAAACCCCATCCAATCAGGCCTTGGACACTCCCAGGGATGGGGCATCCACAGCTTCTCTGGGCAAACTGTGCCAGGGCCTCCCCACCCTCACAGAATTCCTTCCCAATATCCCATCTAACTCCACAGTGTAAAGCCATTCCCCCTTGTCCTGGCACTCCAGGCCTCTGTAAACAGTCTCTCTCCATCCTTCCTGCAGGCTCCCTTCAGGTTCTGGGAGGCCACAATTTGGTCACCCCAAAGCCTTCTCTTGGTCAGGCTGAACAATCCCAGTGAGGAATGAAATCCAACCTCACCTCGTAGCTCTGCCACCAGTTGGGGATGTTCGGCCGTAATTTCTGATCACACACGACCTTCCGCATCTCCTCGATGGAAGGATCAGAGGGCACAAGGTCGTAGTAGGGCAGCTGATACTCCTCATGGATACCTGGAAGGCAGAACAGGGGGGAAATGCAGTTCCTGGAGAAGGGATCACGGCCACAGCGCTCACTGAAGGCAGGCGGGTTTGGGCTCCGTGACTCACTGCCGAGATGCGTCAACATTTTTGCGCTTATTTAGAACAGGAATGGAGAATCTGGGATTTGGGTTTACAAGAAAAACTCGGGGAAATAAAATGCAGCTGCCCAAACTGGAACAGAGTCAGCGGGCTGGGATCAACACCTCCCAGCACAGAGCCAGGGCCACCAGATCTCAGTGGCAAGTGGGGCTGTCACACGTGGGACGGTGCTGCAGCCGCACGTGCCAAGACATCCACGTCCTTAAAAATCCATCCAGAGGAACACCAGACACCAGTGGGAGCATCAAGCCCCACGTCCCCACACTTGCCAGGCTAAGCAGCGGTCGTGGGTCACTTCTGTTCCTCCCCCAGTGGCAGCACACAGGGACACGTCCTCCCGCAGCCCTGCTCTCCCTCAAACCTCCCCAGCACCTCCCAGGGCTGGGAGACCCAGGAGCAAGCAGAGCCCCTGGCACAGGCACACAAAGGTGTTACCTCCTGCGTTGCACCTTCGGGCAATCTCCCAGTAGACCAAGCCCAAGGCGTAGATATCGGCACATTTGAATGAGTCAAAATGCTTCATGTTGATGGTTTCATCCAAGACTTCTGGGGCCATGTATCTGCAGACAGAAAGGAACACCATGGAACTCTCTGGAAGATGGCAACTGATCCGTTTTCTCACACAGCACTTCCCAGCAGACCAAACTCTGCTTGGCACAGCCACCATCGGATCAGAACTAGGCCCCGTGGTCTAACAGAGCAAAGAAAATAACTCCTAAGCAACAGCAAGCTGGGAAAAGAGGTAAAAACGTCCCCAAAACACATCAGGCTCCCAAGGGCAGGGTGGCCAAGCCTGCTGCCAGGTACTACACAAGCTCCCTGGTGCTGGGTGTAGGTGGCTGGCCCACCCCTCTCAGACTGAAGGTACTGACGTCCCTTCGGCATCAACCTGGACACAAAGCTGTCCCTGCGAGGCACTGGGCAAGGCTGAACACAGAGAATTCCCCCCAGTGCTCGACCAGCAGCTCAGGCACTTCCAGTCTCACTCTGATGCCTCTGAATGTGTTTTCCTACCGTTTGGTGCCGACCCTCTGATTCGGCGCGATATCAATCGTGTCCGTGACCGAGTCGTGCCGGACAGCCAGGCCGAGGTCAGCAATGGCACAAGTGCCGTTCTTCTTCACCAAGATGTTCTTGGATTTCAGGTCTCTGTGAGCAATCCCAGGCTTCCCTATGGGAGCAAACGAAAAAGCAGCGAGGGTCAAACCGGGGGAATCCGTCTGTCGAACTGGTGCGGAGGCAGCACCGGATTTCAGGGCGTTAAACCCGGTGTTGCAACACATTTTCCTGTTTGGATCCGTGAGGAACCGGCCAGGGCTGCGCTGGGAAAAGGCTCCCGCGGCGTTTCGGAGGCGCCACTGCTGATGCAGTGGCATCCAGAGGCCTCAAGAGGGACGTGAACTCCACGTCCCAGCCCAGGCGCGGCCGTGCCGACGTCAGGAGTTTGTGCTGGTGCTGCTGCCTGCGCTCACATCCCACCCAGGCAGCGCCAATTTTAGGACGGGATGTGAAAACGGTGATATAACTGCCGGGAGCAAGCGCCGGGATAACCCACTTCCCAGCCAAAGCAGCCGTTCTATTTCTGGTCAGTAAGGACCAGATGAAGCCGGGCTGACTCAGAGGCTCAGGCAGGGTTTGCTGTGCAGCAGCACATCAGCCCCCCTGAGCAGCTCTGCTTCATTCTGCCCTCGAGGATCCCCAGCCGGGCTCTTACCCTGAGTGCCCACGATCTCCATGTGCAGGTGGGCCAGCCCGCTGGCAGCAGACAGGGCGAGCTTGATCATGCCCTCGATGGTCACCGTGTAGCGGTTCAGGTAGTCGAAGAGGGAGCCGTGCTCGTGGTAGTCGGAGACGAGCCACAGCTGAGTCCACGTCCCGTTATCTGCAGCAGCAAAGAGAGGGGGCTCAGGCAGATCCCACACATCCTGGAGCAGCCCCCACCCTTGTGGGACAGAGCAGAGCTGCTGGATAAGGCTGCACTCAAGAGCCAGCCCGGGGCAAGTCAGGGATCAAACATGGCTCCTGTCAGACAGAATGTGGCCAGCAGGACCAGGGCAGTGACTGTCCCCTTGTGCTGGGTTCTGGTGAGGCCACACCTCCAATCCTGGGGTCAGCTTTGGGCTCCTCGCTCCCAAGAGAGACACTGAGGGGCTGGAGCGTGTCCAGAGATGGGAATGGAGGTGGGGAAGGGGCTGGAGAACAAGGAGGCTCAGGGGGGACCTTCTCGCTCTCCACAACTCCCTGACAGCAGGGTGGGGGTCGGGCTCTGCTCCCAGGGAACAAGGGACAGGCCAAGAGGAAAAGGCCCCAAGCTGTGCCAGAGGACATTTAGGTTGGATATTAGGGAACATTCCCTCATGGAAAGGGTGATCAGGCACTGAACAGGTGGCACCTTGTGAAGCCTCTGCTCCCAGGCCCGAGGCACCCCTCACCTTTGTTGTCCGCAGCGATAAACCCCAGGATGTTCTCGTGCCGCAGCATCACGGTCTGATAGATCTCCGCTTCCCTGAACCAGGAGCGCTCCTCACGGGAGGAGAAGATCTTCACAGCCACGTCACCCCCTCGCCACCTGCCCCGCCACACCTCCCCGAAGCGGCCTTTGCCGATGATCTCCTGCAGGACAATCGTCCGCGCCACGGTCCGCTGGACAAACAGCGGCAGACCTGGGGGCGAGGGATGGGCAGGAATGAATCCCCGTGGCAGCAGCAGAGCCTCCTGAGACCCCAGAGGCTGAAGAGCACCCCCAAACCCAGCAGGCTCTATGTCTGACAATAACCAGCAAGGCCAAAAGCAGGGAACGGTGGTGGCTCCTTGCGTGGGCTGTGCCACTGCTCAGGCAGCATCTGCATTTCGCTTTGAAGCAGCGGAGCAGCCAGGGAACTCCTGCTCCACGGCACATCAAAGGGATTTCAGCCTCAGTATGCAAAGAATGGAACTCATTTAAGTCAGACTCTGCTAAAAAGGAGAAATCCCCCTGAATTTCTCTTAAGAAAGGAGTCCCAGCGTTGCAGCTGTTGCTTCTGGAGAGCATGGAGCTCACCTGCCCACAGCGTGCAGGGAAGAGATCCCAAATATTTTATACAGAGCAGCAGAAGGTTTATTCCCTGGTCAAGTATCAGGTTGTGACATTCTCTGCCTCTGTGGGTTTTCCTACAGTTTCCATCTGCTGCAAAATGCCTTTCCTTCTTTAATCCAAGTGCTTTCCTAGTTCAAAGCCACAACTAAAGGATGACCTCCCATCTATTCTGGGGATTCCTTTGAAGTGCTACAGAAGCGAACACTGCACATCATCCACCTGGGAGGACCCCAAGGATTCTCTGGGACGAAATGGGCTGTGCAGATCTACTATCTGCACACTGGTAAACGTTCACCTGCTCGTGTCTTTCCCACTTTCCTGCCAGCTTTGATGCAGGTGACACGCTGCATCCTCCTCTGAAAGCCAGCAATGCCACAGGTTAGCAGTTAACTGCTGTTTCCAACCCAAATCCAGTTGCAAGGCTAAACTGGGAACAGACGCAGCCGCCTCAGGTATCCTCTTGCAGTTAAGGAGTTGAGCTATTGCCCTCACCTCAACACTGACACAGGGTGACCACAGCACTGAATTTAACCCCCACTCCAGGTTCCTCATGACAGACACCCTGAACACCCCTGTGCAAAGCTGCGTCAACCACAAGCCCGAAGAGACAACTCCCAAGTCCTCCTCGCTCACTCCCCGCCATCTCTCCGTACCTGAGCCCGAGCCGGAGGTGGAGAGATCGTAGACCAGATCTTGCAAGGTCTTATCCTTGGAAAGGCACATTTCACAGGAGGGGTCCTCCATGTCGAGCCGCTGGCGGTTGTGGTAGACTCGCTGGTGGTGATGGAACACAAAGACCACGATGATCATGACGACAAAGACGAGGAACACGGGCCCGGCGATCACTGCCACCAGCTCCACGGGACCCCAGCTCGACGGGGGCTCGTTGTCCTTCAGGTGCCCTTGGGAGGAGAGGGAGGAAAAGAACAGACGCTTTGAGGGAATTATCACTCCACTGAGGGCTTCCTTCTGGTGTTTTAATTATTCTCTGGGAGCCTGGACAATTTTAGCTCACTGTTCCAGGATGGCAGAGGACGCATCGAGTAACAGCGTTAACACGGGGCGGATGGAGTCACCAGGCAGGTAAAATGCAGGTGGAACCCCCAAAAGAAAATGGGCCTGCAATTGTGGGAGCAGGGATTATGGGTAGCCTGTTCTGGGCTGAACCTTCCAGAACAATCTGCAGTTCACCTCCCACTTGAACTCAAGCAGCCAGTCAGGGCTCACTGCTCCTCCGCTGCCCTTTGCCCTGTAACAGCTAATGAACTTGCACCTGAAGACAACAATTAAATTTTTGTCATTTTGAGCCCAAATAAGACCTCCTTGGAGTCCTGGAAAGGAAGCAACTCCAGCTCAGGGCAGGTTGTGCCCGGGGAACAGGCACATTCCCTTTTTAATTTGAAGCAGTTTGTTATTTCCACTTTACAGATGAAGGAAACAAACCCAGCGCTCAAGCTCACGCATCAGCCGACAGGAACAAGCGAAAACAGGGCCGAGAGCTCCGAATTCCCAATCCCAAACAGACAGCTCCTCTCCTCCCCACTTCAAACACGTGATTTATCCCGCTCTCCACTCACCGCTGGGAACCATTAAATCAATTTTGTTGCAAAAATCGGAGTAGCAGCAGTGAGTGTTCCGCAGATCCTCTGAACTCAGGCAGTAGAAGGGCTTCCCGGCAGGAATCAGCTTTGCCTCGGGAATGCAGGTCCGAACGTGGTGTTTGACCCCGTCCAGGTTGAAGACCGAGACCATGCAGGCGCCGTCCGTCTCGCAGGTGGAGTTGGCTTGTTTGCAGTCGGAGCACAGACATGTCAGAGCTGAAACCAAAACGAGACCAAGCCCTGAAAACCCACCGGGAGCGAAAGCGCGAACGGGAGGAAACCTTCTTCAAAGTCCCCGTTCTCAGCCTCTGGAAGAACCGGCTTCAAGCACAGCACAAGGCACGCTCAGGACCTCAGACCTGCAAGAACCCAATTTCAGCACCAAACCCAGCGTGGAGGCAGAGGAGCCCTTCCAGGAGGTGCCTGCCCCCGTCGCAACCACCGCCAGCCGTGCCTCGAGTCCCCCCTGCAAACCGGGCGAGATCCGACCCAGATCCACTCCCAGTCCAGCCTCGGACCAGGCTCAAACTGAACACAACAACTGCCCACGCTGAGGGATGCGATTCCTCCAGACTGGCTGTCCAGGCTCCAGGAGGAGCTGCCTGATCCGGGCTGGCGAGGGGCGGCCACCGCGGCTCCCGGGAGCAGCTGGCAGATGCCAAACCAAACCCAGCCCCGACCGACCGCACGAGCCGAGCGTGCTACACCCAGCTACATCAGCCACTTATTTAGCAACTGCCTTCCTGAGCCGAGACACTACCTAGGGTCAAATAAATTCCTGGCTTTTTGCCCGCTCTCCACGAAGATTATTCGGGTAAAAGAGAGAAGGAGAAACTCTCCGAGGCAGATTCCCACATTTTTTCCGCCTCCCAGCTGTCGTCGTGCTTTTCTCAAGCTGCCTGAAAAACTGTAAGCAAATCCCCAGGCCCTGCCATCCTTGGGAACAAAGAGGAATCCAACAATGTCAAGAAGAAGAAGAAGGGTGGGGCTTGTTTAGCAGCACGCCGGGGTTTTCTCCAGCTTTCATCAGCTCTCCCAGCCTCCCCGGAGGGAAGCTGAGACATGTCCTTACCCGCTGCAGAAATGGGCTTTTGGGGAGGGAGGGTTTCAAGAAGGGTTTTAAAAGATACCAGAGCCACAGCTGACTCTCCCCAGGCACGACAGAGCCACCCTCGACACTCGTGTTTGGGGCCACGTTACCTTCAGCTTAGCAAGAAACAAGCCGGTCCTGATTTACTCGGGGGTTCGTTGAGGAGGAAGACACCCATTAGCCCTCATCCCAGAGTCCTGGGTAAATCAATCAGGCTAATTGCATTACTATTCACTTAATTCTCCCTGGACGCTGCTGCTGGTTTTCCAGCTGTTGTTGTGAACTGTTCCAGACGAGCTCAATGCGGGTGCTGGGGAGTTCGGAACCAACTGCAGTGAAAAGCCTGTGACCAGCGACAGGACCTGAGGGAACGGCTGGAGCTGTGTCAGGAGAGGTTTAGGATGGATCCCAGGAAAAGGTGCTTCCCCCAGAGGGTGGCTGGGCACTGAACAGGCTCCCCAGGAGGCCCAAGGCTGCCAGAGCTCCAGGAGGGTTTGGATGATCCTCTGGAGCACGGGGTGGCATTTTGGGCAGGGCTGAGGGTTGGGCTGGATGGTCCTCGTGGGTCCCTTCCTACTCCAGACATTCCATGAGTCTACAAATCTATGGTTAAAACCCAGAAGGGCTGTTGAGTGAGACACCTTTATGAGCAAATGTCACTACCACAGGCCAAGGAAAAGGCACAGGGGACAGAAGATGGACAGGGACACCCTTCAGACTGAGCCATGGTGAGAGGGGTGCAGAGCACCCATGGATTCAGCAGATTCCATGACGAAGCTTAATCACAACAGGAAAAGACCCCTCCACTGCCGTTCACCTCAAAGAGCCCTGAGATCAGAGTTTCTCTGTGGCCAGCAGAGCACGGAGAAGACGCTTCTGAAAAATGCAAACACTTGGGGGAACAAAGGTTGGTGATAAAGGAGATTTTGTGAAAACCTGAGACGGCAAAGAGCAGCCAGGGCACATTCCTGCCTTCATGTCTTACTTAAAAGGAAATGGTGTTTTAAAGCATCTCCCTTATTACTTATCAAAACCTCGAGGTACAAATTAAAAACATTTAACCCACACACATTTCACCACGTAGGTTCTTTTCAGTCTGATTTAGATACAACAGCACTGAACTTTGTTCCTGTTAGACTCATTTCTGAGGTCTCAATCCCAAGATTTAGGCTGTGGCAGTTTTTTCGCTTCCAGAAGCTCCCAAGTAAACAAAGCGCTTCAATGCCCTAATAAAACTGGTTTTGTAAACGTCTGAGTGAAGTATCTGGCCTGAAACCCAGCATCCCTTTGAGAGGGAAAGCAGAGGAGCTGGTTGTGTCTGCTCAGTTTCATTTGCAGGATTAAAAAATTTAAAAAAAAAAAAAAAAATCAGTTTACCTGCAAGGTACGATACCAGAGACAGAGCGAGATCCTTATCTGTTCTGTGCAGAAAGCCAAAATTTCCTGCTAAGGAGGGGGATGCCCCACGGCCTCCTCTCACCCCATTCCCCCTCTGAGACAGCTGCTCTTTTTTAATTTCCACTCGCCTGCTGGCACCTCAAAAATCCCCCCGGTGGGAACAAAGAGAACGGAGCCTTCAGCACACACGTTTTGCGCTCCTTTACAATCCTCATCGGCGACCCTCAGGGGGCTTTCCAGACACTCCTGGCCAGGACCTGCGGGCTGCAGGCAGGAACTCTCCGGTTCTCTGTGTGTGCCAGGGAGGAAAGGCCTGTCTGCACCGGGAAGCTCCCGGCAAAGAGCAGAATTACAGGGCAACCCGTGCAGGCCCAGCAGCTCCAGCCCGATGAGCCAGGAGGAAAAATTCCTCTCCCATCAGTAACACCAGAAGCACCAGGCAGTTGTTTGCCCTTGGGTGGGGGTCAGGAGAGGGCCAGGGAAGCAGAGCCCCCCCCCACCAGGTATCTCTTGGGTGCTCTGGGAGCAGCCAGGGCGAAGCAGGAGGAGACAGGAGCGGGATAAAAGGATTTTTCGTGCCAACAGCACTCTTTTTTTTCCTTCGGGAAGAAAAGCTCCCATTGAGCAAAACACATAATCTACTTAATAAAAGAAACTGCCTGGGCTGAAGGAAAAGAGATGGGGTGAAGGAAAACAAGGAGTAGTTCCCAGGGCCGGGGTGGCACATTTTCCCCTCCTGGGGGACAAGCCTGCATGGAGGGTGCGAGTGGAGCTGGAGCAGAGCCTGCTCGATGCGCTCCCCACACGGGCACCCCAGCCCAGCCCAGCCCTTCCCAGACGCTGTTTGAACAAGCCCAGAGTGGAGCTGCAGGTCCTGGGGAAGAGGCTTTGTTCTCCTGGGGGGGGGAACGGAGCGGGTCGGTGTTTACACGGAGCAAACCTCCTCAAAAAACAGAGGGGGTAGCCAGCGCTGCCACAGGAAAAACTCTCCTTGATCCTGGATTATCCCAGCCCAGGACCCGACTCCTCCAAACCCAGGAACTGCCTCTGCTCCCTGTGATGCTCCCAATTCCAGCCCCCAACAGGATCCTGGGGAATGGGGGTGTCCGTGTCCTCTGCCACCAAACCCCCCATCGAAAGCAACCCGTGTTCCCACCAGGGATCCAAACAAACAGCTGTGGGGGGGGAAGGGGGGCCGTGGATTCGAGCTCTGCGCTCCAGGGAGACTCAAACCCAGAGCTCTGACAGGCAAGGAACATTTCTCCTCCTTCCCCAGCAGCTCCCCGAGCTCATTTCTGCGCAGATTTATTCTCGCACGGGGTTTCACGTGTCAAGATGTCTCTGCAGCGAGACAGGGGGGAAAGTTTCACAGCAGAAACCCTCCTGCAGTGGCGGCAACCACCTTTTGGAATGCATTTGCCAGCCTCTCCCGAAGCACACACAGCAAGCGAGCTGCCATCTTCTCGGGGTTGAACTCCACCTGATCAAGATGTATGAAGATAATTAACCTGAAGAGGATTATTGGTAAAATTGCCAATAGCCACCCACGTCTTTACCAGATAAACAGATTTTTTTTTTTTTGGAGGTGATTGGAGCTGCTGTTCTTTTTCAACAGTTCCGAGTCGAGGCTGGAAGAACGACTCCCCTGACTTTGAGCCTTTCCAAGGCTCTGCAACAGGCGCTGCAATTTATTGTGCCTCTGTGCAGCACCAAACTTAATGAGCCCCACTCTGGGAGTGCTGGTTTCGTGCTGCAGCAGCACAATGTTAGCAAGAGAAATGGGAAACAATTGGCTTTGTAGCTCTGCTGCTTCTTCAGATGCTCTAATGAAGAGGGACGTGTGTAAACACGCTTGGAAAACAGAAATATCTGTCAGTGTTTGGCTCTATGCTGTGCTGAAATAAAGAATAACCTTTATCACACAGGGTTAGGAATAAAATCCGTTCCCTCGTGGTGAGGGAGCAGAGGTGTATCCAGCAGTCCCTTTGTGCTCCTTGTTCAGCTGCACCACCCCAGGAACAGCACCCCAAGAAAACAACCAGCTCCCTTTCCAAAAATCTGGGCTGAGGGCAGGCTGGGCCATCTGAT